>NW_008685681.1:0-12339 GCF_000695815.1 Acanthisitta chloris | reverse complement strand
CCTACACTGTACATTGTAATAGCAAACAGAGAATCATCAACCACACTGCAGGGATGAGACAACACAGCAGGAGGAGGATATAATTTACTGTAAAGCAAGAAATAAAATTACCTGACAGTTGTTAAGGTTGTACCTGGCAAGTGCAACAAGAAGGTAAGAACATGGTGTGGTTACTTTTATTTTCTGTATAATTTGTGTATAATGCAGGCAAAAAAGTAAGCAGTAAGGATAGATTAGTAGTGTTTGATTAATGATTGGTCTCGCTGATCTTAGGGGTCTTTTCCAACTTAAATGATTCTATAATATTAATAGATTGCTACAAATAAAAATAATCTTGTGCAGACCTTAATAAAAGCTTTGGATGTCCATGCTTCAGAGGTGCTCAGAACACAGTTGTCTATTTAGCATGCACCCAGAGAACAAGGCTGGTCAGTAAAAAATTCCTCATCCAAGGTAGAAGAGTTATCTCTACTTACCATGTAGCTCCTATGAAGGGCTTACAAGCCAGCGTGCAATGCTGTAGAAATTTCTTGTGTGGTTTTATTATTATTATTTTTATTTTTATATATTCTCACTCTCAAAACATTGGAGGTCATGCATATGCAGATGGTCTTGATTAATTAGCCCAGCAATTTATGTACTTCAGGTGTCAGATCTTTGTCCTTGAGGAATTAGAAGCGAGTCATCTCCCTCCAGAAGTGACTTTGATAATGCTCAGTTTGATTGTAGTTTAAAGTCTAGACAATGTTTTACAGGGATTCTGTAATATATTTATATATATAGGCAGAAGCATTATTGCTGAAGGAATGAGATGTACTGATTTTGTTTATGAATGTCAGTTCGAAGTGTCAAGGCAAAAGTCTGAAAATTGTAAACAGTAACAGCTCCCAAATCCAAATAAGAAAGGAGCGGGATTTGTATTTGAGACAATAAAAGAGGAAGGGCAAGAGGAAGGGAGAAAAAAAGAACTCTTATTGGTCTTAAAGACAGAGAGTAGGAAATTATATGAGTGGTTATTGACTGGAAACAATGAAAAATGACAATCCCTGAAAAACCTATGTGGAACAGAACTTGGGAGGGAAAAGGTAAAAGAATAGTCAAAATTATCAGAAAAACTTCTAGCATGCATCAACAGAATACACAGGTAATGATCAGACAAATGGCAACAGAACACAGGCTGAAATATTAATGCCTGAATAAGGAAAGGTACAAATTTATGTAA
The DNA here is from genome assembly GCF_000695815.1 of Acanthisitta chloris. Lineage (NCBI taxonomy): Eukaryota > Metazoa > Chordata > Aves > Passeriformes > Acanthisittidae > Acanthisitta > Acanthisitta chloris. The sequence goes on along the minus strand of NW_008685681.1, from coordinate 11,117 downwards.
CAGAAGCTTTTTTTTGTAGGATGAATGGTAGCAGAGCATAGTCAGAAAACAGATGCATAGGTTACATTTGAGAAGCAGGATATGGGATACCAACCAGGTTGCTTTCTGGACTGAGGTTGTTTTGGGTAGTAGGAAAGTATCACTCCACATTGCCACTATATATATAAATTGTATGTGTGTATGTGTATACATATCTGTATATATATATACACGCATATGTGCACTTATAAGGAGAGTTGGATATGTGTCTGAATCTGCTGCAAATGTTCATTTCTTTTATGAACATCATAGTTTTCAGTGAAGTTTAAATAATTTTTTTGAAGAAGCTATGTGATGTAATGCTAAAATAAATAGAGGTGCAGCCTGAAAGGGCAGAGAGCTCTTTCAGATCTTAGATGTTTCTTCAGTTCTATCATATGACTCTATGGTTGGTTCCCACAGACTCCTTTCCAACATTAAACTGGCAGAAATATAGGCATGATATTTTTACTGTTTTAAGAAAGTAAGCCAACATCCCTCAGAATAAACACGTGTAGTTCCTCTGAGGTAATTGCTCTGAGATTTATAATCTATACCTCATATTGGATCTTTTACAGATAGGCAATTGCTCAAATGAATAACAAGTCTAATGTCACCAGCTGTGCAATAGCTGTGTGTTGGATGGAGGTCTGCTGTGTCAGAAGGTATCTCCATTGATTTCAGTAGAACTTAAAGCCCTTCCTTGTGTACTTGGTCCATATAGTGTAGGTGGTGACATTTCTCAGCTTCTCAATTTTTAGGTATTCATCTAGAAAGTTGTGCTGAAAGGGTTCCTTTTGATTTGCATGCTAAAGAGAATCTTAAAGGGAGCACAATGATATTCACTGATACCCATTTACAAATTATGCCAGACAAGAAAGATTTTGAGACTAGTGCAATGATAATATTTTTATTCTGCCTCTTGGCCCCCTATTCAAAGTCAATACCAAGAAATAATTCTTCCATGCAGTTGTGTCATAAATTTCAAATGTTATATTAGTGGTTGTACATGGCTTTTCTGTTGAATATATTGCCTTTGCAGAACTCTGTACTCTCTGCCCAGCCTGCCTAAGGTCATAGTCTTCTTTTACCTTTGCTGTTCTCTTAACAATCATACCAGTGTTATGACTTGCTCTTTTCTTTCTTTTCCTGAGTTGTTTCTGCCTCTGTTTTTGAAGAATTCAGAGGGGACTGATAACCCTTTAATACAGATTTACAAACAACCTTTACCACTATATTGTTAGAACATAATTCTGTGCGGGTTTTGTGGGTTTTTTTTTCCTGTAGCATGACTTTCAAATCTTGCATACAAAACACTACTTTTACTTTGTGAAAGAATTTATAGAGGATTATAAACAGCATAAAATGCTGTTAAGTGTTGTCCACAAGAAAATGACCTTTGTGTCCTGTACACCAGTCAGGATGATTTCTGGCAATCTTTTATTTCTCCTTAGCGACTTTTCACTGACTAGATGCAGTCCACCATAAATGCATTCTCATCAGAGTCTGTTTATGCATAGCAGTGTTGGAAGTAATAAGCACTTGGTTTTTTCTAGCATATGAGTCAGTAAATACATAAACAGGTACGGATTTATGACTCTACACCTCGGAGTACCACAGTGCTTGATATACAGTGCAGTCGACTTTATCTGAATGTCACAGAGGATAGTGAATACATCTGTAATACCAAGGTCATTTTTGATGTAATTAATAGGTTGAAATTTCTTTTGTAGCATGGTTTCAAATAGCTTTATTTCTTCTAATCAGGGTTGCTGGTTATGGAATTCGTGTCCTTGTAATATGTAAATTATCCTGTGAAATACAGGCGTACACATCAAGCGTAGGCTGATGTCATTTTACCAGTGTGAATATTTTAGTGGATAGCATTTCTCCTGGAGACATATTGATTCTTTAGCAAGTAACACAAATTTCAAAGTGTTTATTCACATTACTAGTGTTACCAAAGCCTTCTGTGGTGCAGTTAATGGAGGAACACTCACTGCTCTAAGTGGATTAAATATTTCATCCTGCAAAACTGCCAGCTATCACTGCTCACAAGGTAACTACACTTTATCTCACTTTCACTGTTCTCCATCTTACAGTTTTGCCGAGCATACATGAGGTACACTCCATTATTTGCACTGCTTTGTTTTATGTCAAAAAATATACCATGACTGTAACGGCTACAGTAGCAGAGAGATACTTTTGGTTTTCCCTCTTTGAAATGGGGGTGATGAACTTAGATAATATTCCAAGAGTCTCATCTACATATGTACTTTCTTTTTTTATGTAAATGCATTCTTCTCAGTTATATCTCACTTCCAGAACTAGAAGAAAAAATGTCACTTATACTGTTTCTGGTCAGCCTTGTACTGTTGCACATGTGGAGCTAAGGCATTGGACGTGAAAATTTTAATAAGCAGGCATTATTTTTAGCATTCAAATTGAGCTAGCATGAAACTTAAATATCAACTGTGGCTATATAACAAATGTGCAAGAGAAGGGAAGAGTCATCCTGGGACAGTATGTGCCACATTCTGCAAGGTTCTATTAGTCACAAAATAAAAGCTTAATACCTGCCAAAACAGTCCTTGCACTTCATATTTTGCTTAGTGTTATTTGTATGCAATCAGTCTTCAACTGCTCACATGCCAGGTGTGTTCTTACAAGCTATTTTAGTTATGAACTGTTACAATTTTATATCTGGATATGCTCTGGTAGTAGAAGCTTCGTTTGGGAATTTTAACAGAAATAAAACCTACTGAAGAAAAGATTAATTCTATTTCATTCAAATGTTAAGTAAACCTTGGATTGTATATAGTTAATTAGATTTCATGATCATTGAACACAGACAAGGAAGCTTTAGTGAATACCATAAGCATAGATTATCATCTCCTCTGGTCATCATGCTTGGATCTCCTGGGGAAAATTCCTTAATGCTTTGTAATTTGCAAATTAATTTAACTTCCAGGTTGTTTTTTGTGGATTCTGTTTGTGCTTTTGTAGCAATTAATTCAAGCCAATCTAAGCGAATGCATTACCATATCATTATTTTTCTATTCACTGGAGGTTCTGTCTGAACATGAGGAAAAGCTTATTTACTGAGAGGGTGACCAAGTACTGGCACAGGCTGACCAGAGAGGTTGAACACTCTCCATCACTGAAAGCAATCAAAAGCTGACAAGACATGGTGCTGAGCAATCTGCTCGAGGTGAGTCAGACTAAGCAGGGAGTTGGACCAGAGGACCGCCAAGGGTCACTCTCAAGAGCTTTATCTAACAGCTGTATTACCGATAGTAGGCTGGCTACAAATTAGTAGAAGTAGCAAATTATGTTTTGTGCCAGAGTTTGTATTGTCTCATGCCTTTTCTCAAACAATTTTTTACCATATATTCTTTTGTTTTCTTCATTCTAAATAGTAAACACTTATCTTAGCGGAGACTGTCCTTTTCCAGCAGCCTGCTTGTTTGCAAACCAGGCGTCTTCAGCAGCTTTGTTTTTACTAACTCTCCCACTCTTAAGCTGTAATGCAGACTAGATTTTACTAGGGGGATTTGTAGTCACTGTTATTTTCACAGGCACAGAAATAGTATCTCATATATGTGAGTGGGACTGTAACTCCTGTTTATGAGGGTGCAGCAGGATACTAGTAACAATAAATCCCTATATAGGGCAGTGTGTTTGGGTTACAAGCAACTACAGAGACTTTCATTTTTATACTTGGACTTACCTCAGTTTGCCCATGCATTATACCCAGCAATAGGATACCTTGGATGTAGTGTGGCTTCCAGTCAGTCATAACAGAGGAAGCATGTAGAATGGTGTCCCTGTTACGTTGTGGTGTACCATAAGTTGGTTAGCAATATATGGGTGGTTCCTGGTGTGTGCTGCAGCATCAGAATGAGCCATCATCTGTGGAGGCATGAAAGGCACTGAGGAAGTTGTATTTTCTTGTCACTTTGCCAGAAAGACTGAGAACTGCTGCTGTCTCTGAAGTAATGAAGTCCAGCAGAAATACTGGGAGAGCTTGGATATATTCCATTCTCATTTTGATTGAAAAGATTTCTTGAATTTTGAACATGGTGCTAAGAAGAGCTGGAAGGTCAAATAATGCTTGATTAAGTTGAAAGGCTCCAGAGTCAATAGTTGTAATGTGTACCACAAATCATGATTTCACAGACCAATTTGTATTTAACTAAACTGTAACAAATGAGGCACTTAACCCACAGTAGGCTGTAAATTCTACCCTGGGTGATTACAGCAGTAGTGTCTAGTGCTTCCTGCTGTGTTGGATTATCACCTGGCCAGTCAACTGTAGTAAGAATGTATCACTAGAATTAAACTTACTTGAGGACACAAGCAATCACATAGTTAACAAAGCTGAATATTAGGATATGTAGTCATTAATTTGGGCCACTTATGGTCATGACATTAATAGTTCCTGAGAACAGCTGTGACCATGAAGTTGTAGATTTGAAAAAGGCAGAATATTGAGTCATTGAATAGGATAGATACTAGCATCGTTTTTACCTAGCAACACAAGACTATGGCATGGATCAGATTAAGGGGAACTTAGTTCTCTGAAAATTTGGTTTAGGAAAATTGCAATGTCTTACTTAGGTCTCTTTCCACTTTTTATTGTGCTTGACTCTTTTTTTTTAATGCCCTTGACTCTTGCCTTCTCTTCCCTATTTTGCCTTTACATGTTTCTTATGTCACTTATTTTTCTCTCTTTATTGTTTACTATTAAGATTCTTTGAAGTTGTTTTCTTAGGTTTGTTGTCATTATATGCATAAGAATTGTTTCTATATTTTCATGATTTTGATTTTTTCCTATCTTGATTGTGTTTATAATGCTTAGCTAAATTTAGTAGCTTCCATAAGCTTCCTGTGTTGATATAGGAAAGAGAAAGCAATTTAACCACTTGAAAATTTTCAAGAGAGGTCTGAATACTGGCATAAAAACTGGTAGAAACTATTTGAGTATGCAAAGATAAAATTAAGACCATGTACTACCAAACTTATAAGAAACACTGTAAATTGAACAGAAATTATGTAAATTAGTAACAGCATTAGACTGTGATTGAATAAATTTCAGTAGACCAGCTAATCAAATTTTAAAGGCTTAATTTCATATATAGCTTTTGCTGATTAACTCTGTGCATAATGATATGGGGTTTATTTTCTGAACGAAGAACCTTTTTCTTTTAATTTTGGCTTATTTTGATTACCCCTGGACATTCTACTTTTCTGTCATCTGTGTATAGAATGATCCAGTGAGAGCTAACACACTATATTGTAAAAAGTGAAGAATCCAGAATAGCTTTCTGTTGATTGTAATCACAATTCAGTGGTCCATCTAGCTAAATAAAATCTGTAAATTAGAACAGGGTTTATATAATAATGGTTGAGCTGAGTGAATAACTCATTTGAAGACAGCCACAACTTTAAATAGACCACATTTGAAAGTTCAATGATATCACAGAAGTATCCAGACAAATATATGCAGACTTATGTAGAAGTAAAAATAAAAAACCCAAAAGGCCCAATAAGTAAAATTTTTGAGTTGAAACCAAATGTCTTTTTATCCTTGACTTAGAAGACACTGATAACAGAAACTTCTTATTTGTTTTCTATATACCATTTTCTACTTTATTTGTCAGTCTCATTTTTATTCATCTCTTAAAGTAAAAAAAAATTTTTTTCAGTGTCTCTTGAAATGAGCATTTTACATTTTGGTAAGGGCACATTTTTTTAAAATATTTATTTCCATTTTCTATGCATATTAGTTGCAAAACAAGAAAGACCTAGCTACTTCCAATATCACTGAAGTCAATATTCTTTGATTGTGTTTCAATTCTTTTGTTTCAATTATTCCAGTTATACAAAGTCATCCTTCACTTTATACTTTTAATGGCTTTTGATTAAATGCCATTAAGATTTAATGTGTGCACGTGTGTTGAAAAAGAGGTAAATAAAATTCATCATCTGTCAGATCAATTTTGTCTACACAGTAACCAAACTAAAATTATTTAATAAGAATGTTTACTGTGATATTATTTGTACTAAATTTTAGTAGGCTAATTCTTTTAAAACTGCTAGACAGTTTCAGGGAAAGATCATCCACCTGACTTTTTTTTGTTGCTTTGGGTGGGTTTGTGTTTTATTTATCTTTAATTTTTTCTTCTCTCCTCAATGAGGAATCCTGTTTGGCATAGCTGCTTCAAAATCTGTAAGATTCCAGTTGGTTATATCATTTTTCTAGATACATAGGAAGGATTTCTAGTAACCTCTGTCCACTTCCATGCAACTGAGACTCGTATGAATTCCTGAGTGCATTACAGTCAAGTTCTGGTGATTTTATGTTTCAGTGACGGGAACAGACAAAAAAGAGATGTAAGTGGAAGGTGTGGGTTTTTAAGTAGAACAGATTAATGCATTGGAATATTATTCTCAGAAATTTTTATTGCAAAAGGAAAATAACATTAAGATCTTTTTACTCTTTCTTTTCTTCAGTTGATTCTCTCCACTCTGTTTTTCTTGGGTTGTTTCTGACAGGAAAGTAGTACTCGATTGAATCACAGAATGCTAGCCAAAGGCTTAGCTTTATTTAAATTTTTAGAGTTCTATAGATTAATTACTCTATATTCCAACAAAATAAGACCACATTCCCCTGAAAGTTCCTGTTGGAAATGTCGCTTCATTTGTAAGCTGTATGGATCATCTTCAGTGTGATACTCATTGGATTTCAGCTCAGAATAGTGATTTTTCAGAGAAAATGTCCAGAAACACATTTCATGATTTATGACTTTTCAATGTTTTGACTAAAAAACTCTTGATTCATTGTACATTTTGTAAAAATTAAATGACACCCCAGCAGTAATGAGAAATAAAAGCCTTAATTATTGCACCATTTTTAAAAACAGTGCATGGAGTGCTAGCTGTAGTTTTGCAAGCCTCCTACTAGTTACTGTCAGTGGATGAGGAAGAAGGCAGGATTCTTACAGTTTGAGCAACCATTAGTTTAAGTATTGTGAATAACTCAGATATAGATTTTTTGTAAGGTTGCTAATCTAAAACCTTTCCCCCTTGATTTGACATCAGCTTGATACTCAGGTTCTCCACCATGACACACAGGTAACGATGAATGAACAGATCTTATCTCTTTTTCTGTGCACTCAGGTTTGATTTATTATTTGGACAGGCTATGAAGTGTAGAGCTATATAGAGAAGGGAGCATTGAAAATAACTAACTCTCAAATGAATGTCCTGTGCATGCTTATACATATTTTCCTTACTGATAAACTAAACTATATGTATATCTAAAATTCCCTCTGAAATGATGAAAAAATGTAGGAAGATTGTCTTTCTGTAATTCTGGTTATTTTACTGATTTATATACTAATTACAGTTTAATTGTCATGCTTGTTTCTTTTGAAATTCATAGAATTGACATCTGAACTACCCACTGTTTAATGGAAACCAGAATAGAGAAATTTTGTGCCAACAGCTATCAGAAAATGGCTCATGTTTTATAGCTCCTTGACACACAGTGAAAAATAGGGATGCATTACAGGCTTTAGAAATCTGTATCTCAATGATCCTGAACTGTGTAATTCAGACCTTTGATTTCCTTTCTCCCTGGAACAGCTTCCCATGCATTGAATCATGGGATAAAAGATATGAAGAGCAGAAAAAAATGTAGCAAGGAACTGGCATTACATGGTCCTAGAAACCTTCTTTCTGCTGTGCTGAGGCACGTGGTGAGAGTTTGTGTCTGTGTACATGTATTCCAGAACAAGGAGAAGGAGTCCTGCCAAGTTCAACCTTCTCAGTAACAGTTTAATGCTGTATCCTTTGCCTGCCAGATTGGTGAAGATGCATCAAATGGACCACCTGCATATGTGTTGGTGAGAGTAACAGAACAGGACAGGCAAATTATGCTGAAACTGTGTCTCTTTCTGTGGAACAACTTCTGTAAGTTCCTGCAGATGAAAAAAAGTGGATATGATGTGCAAACAAGTATGAATAAAATAATTTTCTGGATCACACACAGAGCGTATGTCTCAGTAACACAGATATTAATCCTATGTTCCAATTGGAATATTAATATTATAATTATGCATTAATAGTCTCTTCTTTTTTTTTTTTTTTCTGCTTGGGAGCCATCCTTAAATGCATTAATAGTCTCTTCTTTTTTTTTCTTTTTTCTGCTTGGGAGCCATCCTTTTAGGACTTCTACTATACCCAAAACCAGCATTTTAAGTAGAACATGTAAATAGGGCAAAGCAGGAGTCAGTTCTCACATTGGAACTGCTCCGGTCAGAGATGCCACGTCATGCATGCAAAAATAAATTATTTATTTTGTATATTTCAAATGCATGAAATCGTTCATGACAGTAGCAAATACAAATTTGGCACACAGATTTTAATTTCACCGACTAGTTTTAAAATGTTGTTGTACCCTTTGTTTTCAGAATATATGAGTACAATTTTGTCATTCAGTGTGTAAGTAACAGAAAACAGAGAAAAATAGAAAACAAACCCATAAACTTGAATGAATATATTTATTTCTGTCATTTATCATATGCTATGCATAGATCAGAGCCTCAATTTGTACCATAACACTTTTTCTTTCACATGGTAAAATTTCAAAGCCCAGGCTACAATGTCTGTCATTTTATGCATTTAAAATTTCAGTTCTTAGAATTAGAGTTGAGCCAATTTGCTTCCCTCATGTATAATATATATCATATACAAGAGGTCGTGTCAAAAATGAGGGAGGCTTAGTTGCAGTTCCCTAACCATGACTCATCAGCCATCCCTATGAAGAAACTTAGTTGCGTTTGTTTTTCAGTTTTGGGATGCATGGGCATGGGTTTTGTTTGGGAAAAGTTGTGGGGAGAGAGAGTTTGTAGCTGATAGAGAGAACAATAGCACAGCTCATGGAGGTGTACACTTAAATTTCATTGTGTAGATTCTCATGTATAACTAAAGATACTAATGAAATTAAAATCTTCTGTCTCAATATAGACACATTTAAAGTTACCATGATTCTTAAGGGCTGTATGTTTTTATTTAGCGGCTTTTTGTTTGTTTCATTGGTTTTGTTGGTTTGTTTGCTTGTTTTAAAAGAAGATAAAAACAAAGAAGCCTAGCATGTTTTGTATCAGGCCCATTGGACTTTTAAACATTGTATTACCATTGTCCATGATAGTGTTTAGAATTTTTCTAGTAAGGGAGACCATCAATGTTTTCAGCACCATTGTGGTGTGTATAGAATCACTAAAAGTGTCAGAATGTTGTTTGTTGAAAAATGTAATCAATAAATAGTGCTATGTGCTTAATATTAACTTTTCCTCAAATATTCTTGCTTCACTAACTGTTCCTTGAACAAGTCAAATTGCTTCCACATAAAAACTGTATATTACACAGTATATGTGCTATATAGTATGGGCATTCTATAGAAAGAATCCAGACTAGCTCCTTGAATTTAAAGTTGTGATTATGAAGTATTTGACTGTTGGTAATGAAAGTATGGCACTGCAATGAAAGTGTGAACTGAATTTTTAGGTTAGGTGTCATCTGTTAAAAGATACATGATTCCAGTGGAAACCAGGTTTTCATCTAATCCACTTTCTTCTAGAAATTCTTGAGAAACTATTGATTTTTCTGGGGATTTTTTCGTTTGTTTTTGTGTTGTTATCTTCCATGTATTATTATTATTAATGAATCTATAAAAGATACCAAGCCTTATTGTTCCAAAGTAAGGAGATCCAAGTATAAATGCTGGCAATCTGTGCTTTGACACAAAAGGCCTGGAGCAATTTTCTACAGTGGAGAGGCACAAGAACCCTTATCTGACTTAGCTAAGATAAAGAAACTTTAGGTATGTATACGGTTGGTTATTTTTAGTAGCATAAAGGCTTTTCATATCCTCTCCAATGTATTTATTATGCAAAAAGGTGAGAAAGGAATGAGACTGGGCAAATGTTAATTTTCAGTTCTTATGTGACTTACAATTGGTCATGTTAGTCTGCATTCTCTTACAGTAATTTAATTATGTATTGCAAAAATATTTATCCAACCATACCAGGTAATAGCTTGAGAAAGGTCAGGTAGAAAATTTCTGGTTATTTATAGTGATGAATAGCTGATTCTACAAAGCTAAAGTGTTCTGTGGAAATACATTGATTTCATCAATCTTGTAACTGGTATTTTCTACAAAAAAAACTTTAAGGAAGCTATTAACAATTATTAAAGAAAACAGAATAGAGGGGGAAGGGATTATCACCTTTGTAATGTAATTTCTGAACTAGACGGACCCAAAGCAAAATGTTTTTTTCCAAAGCCTGACATTTGAGATATAGCCAAGGACAATAACATTTGCAAGTATGTTTAGAGTTAATCTGACACTACTATTTTAGAATTAAAAAAAGTTTTAGTTTCTTGTAGTTTTTATTTCTGTCAACACCACAAAGTTCCAAGAGCTCAATATCCTATCCAAAACTGCGCTTAAGCAAATTTTTAGGGGAAAAAAAAAAAGTATAAATTGGGCAGGCCTATAGGAAATATTTTCTAATATTTTCTCAGTCTTAAGATGTTCTCAGATACCATATATGGTATCTATGTATTTTGTAACCATCAATGGATCTCTATTCTAAGACCTTGTCCATTTTCTCTGTTGAATCCATGTACATTTTATATACCTTTTTAGGCCAAATCCATGTAGCATCTACTTTTCTTTGTTTGGAGTCTGGTTCCTAGAAGCCTCATTTCATAATCCTTCATTCTTGGAAGGCCATGAGTAATCAGTCTATCCTCTACACGTCTTACATTTATTACATAGTATGATATATCTGTCTTAACTCATTTGACTTTTCTGCATAAGGTTGTTCTTTCTGGGTAGTGTTATGCAACTTCGATAATCTTTGCAATTTCTCTGTCTTGTTCTACTACATTCTTTTTAAGATAGGGGACCAGAACTGATTACCATAGTTTTACAAAATCCACAAGTACCATGACCTGGGGATTCATATTGTTCTATCTGCTTTTGGGGTTGTTTGTTTGGGGTTGGTGGTTTTTTTGGTGTTTTTTTT
>NW_008685680.1:0-542 GCF_000695815.1 Acanthisitta chloris | reverse complement strand
GTCCCTGGGGGGCGGCACAGCACCGACCCTCACACGGTGACGCTGGTACTGACCCAGACCCATCCCACAGCCATGGGCCACCAGCAAGGAGACAGCTACGGGGACAGATACAGGACCACCTGGGACATGACAGGGACCACCTGGGACACCATAGGGACTGCCAGAGACACAGCGAGGACCACCAGGCACATGGTGAGGACCACTCGGGACGCGATGGGGACTACCAGGGACAAGACAGGGACCACCTGGGGACACAGTGGGGATCACCTGGGACATAGCAGGGACCCCCAGGGGATAGGGTGGGGACCACAACAATGACTTGCTGTCCCCCCTCACCATGCCACAGCCACAATGGCCCAGCAGGACACAGCACCAGACCCAGCCATGGCACTGAGTGGGCACTGGGGGGTCCGTGGGGGGATGATGCCCCACCAACTCTGGCTGTGGCACTGGGTGGGCCCCAGACCCCTAGAGCCACCCACCACAACCCCCAGTGCCCACCATTCCATGTCCCCTATCTCCAGGGGGCTCATGGCAGGGCA
>NW_008685679.1:0-453 GCF_000695815.1 Acanthisitta chloris | reverse complement strand
ACTTGTTTCTATCTGAAGTTCTGACTCAGCTCTTTTCAGGTAAGAGCCCTTCCAATCCCTTTGGCTTCACCAGGTTCATTCTGCATTGATGTTCTACAATTAGGCACATGAGAAAAGACTGAGATTTCCCTTGAGGGTGTTGTTGTACAAGACTGGCAGACAGACAGCAGTGTTCACCAGAAAAGACAACTACTCACAAGCACTTTGAGTTCATCTTTCATCAAGGACTACCTTCTTCTCTCATGAGTGTAAGCATGAGTGGAAGAAGAAAACAAAGCGACTCCCTTACGCTTCCTTTGGACTTCAAGGCTCCGTCTCTCAACAAATAAATGAAAAGGGTAACTGACTTATCAAAGGCAAAAAAAAGACAACCAATAAACAACCAATCACTTTCTAATTTGCTACAAAAACCCTCTTGCCAGCACCTCACTGTTTAAATGCATGGTTCATGCT
>NW_008685678.1:0-1335 GCF_000695815.1 Acanthisitta chloris | reverse complement strand
ATAAAACTGCATCTTGACTTGGTATCCCTGGCATTAATTACTGCTGGTTAATTAAGCAGGGCTGTTATACTGCCCTCCCCCAGCTCCTCCCACTCCATGGACCACCTCTAGGACTGGAAGTGGTTTGATGACCCTCCCCCCCAAAAGTATATGTGTGTGTGTTAGGGCCCCTGAGACAGGAAGGTGAACACTGGGGTAACCTTGCACCTTTTATTTGCATTAAAAAGTCCCTGGGAAGAAGCCACATCCCAATCCCAGTGCTGTCCCACTGCCCTGGAATGGGGCAGGATGGTGTTTGGGGGGGGGGCACAGCCCCTTTTGTGGTGGGATAAAGTCCAGCAGTGAGGCTGGGATGGATGCGCTGAGCTCCTGCCATGCTGCTCACTGTGACACCACAGGGATGGGCACAGGGACACACTGCAGTGCTCCCTGTCCCACCTCATCCCCACTATCCATACACCAGGAAGGAGACCAGGACAGTCACCCGGATGGTGTTTGGGGGGGGGGCACAGCCCCTTTTGTGGTGGGATAAAGTCCAGCAGTGAGGCTGGGATGGATGCGCTGAGCTCCTGCCATGCTGCTCACTGTGACACCACAGGGATGGGCACAGGGACACACTGCAGTGCTCCCTGTCCCACCTCATCCCCACTATCCATACACCAGGAAGGAGACCAGGACAGTCACCCCGATCAGGGCTGGCTGGGGGGGAGCAGGGAAAGCAGTGAACAGCTGTCGGTAGTTGATGCGGAAATACCACCCGAGCGCCACCACTACCATGACCGTGGGCACCATGAGGGTCCCCGTGCCCAGGGGCAGCCCTGGGGCTGTGGGCACAGCGGGGACAGGGTCAGGCAGGGCAGGGGTGGCCGTGCTGCCACCCTGGGAACGGTGGCAGTGGATGACACAGTTGTCTGTGATGTGCAGCGAGCGCAGCGTCCGGGCCTGGTCCTGCAGCAGTTGCCCACGGTAGATGAGCTTCATCTGGCTCTCCTGGCCCGGGAAGTATTTGCTGTGGGAAGAGGTTGGAAAGGATAGGGATGAAGTTTATGGATGCACCTAGGGCTGATGGAATCATCCCTCATAAAACAAGGAGGGGACACACTCCAGGGGACAGGGATGGCACTGCCACCACGTGGTGTCTCCTCTTCAACTCATTGCTTTAAATCCCACACCCTCTCCATGTTTTTGGAGGGATTTCTCAGCACACCAAGAGGAATAAACCCCTCCCTGTTCTGCTAAGATAAATCCCAAACCCTCTCCGTATCTTTGGAGGGATCTCTCAGCATACCAAGAGGGATAAACCTATATATCCCACACCCTCTCCATGTTTTTGGA
>NW_008685677.1:1533-3691 GCF_000695815.1 Acanthisitta chloris | reverse complement strand
TAGATCAGTGGCCTCTCCCACTGGAAAGGCTTCGCGCCCTCCAGGAATTAATTGGGGAGCAGCTAACAAAAGGGCATATTGTGCCTTCCACTAGTCCATGGAACTCACCTATTTTTGTAATTAAAAAACAAACTGGCAGTGGCGCTTGCTCCATGACCTCAGAAAAATTAATGGTGCTATGGAAGATGTGGGAGCCCTCCAACCAGGACTCCTGTCCCCTGCCATGATCCCTTGGCAGTGGCATTTTAACTGTCATTGATCTCAAAGATTGCTTTTTTAATATCTCACTACATGCAGATGACTCTCCTAAATTTGCTTTTTCAGTTCCAAGCGTTAACATGCCAGCCCCTTTGCAGAGATACCAGTGGGTTAAGCTGCCACAAGGAATGAAGAACAGCCCTACAATTTGTCCATGGTGTGTAGCTAAAGTCCTCAGTCCTGTTAGGACTGCAATGCCTAATGTTCTATTGTATTATTCCATGGATGACATCCTAGTGGCTGCACAACATCACGAGGTCATGGAGAAAGCTGTAGCCCTTGTCACGGCTGCTGTCAGCTCGGCAGGGCTCTGTATTGCGCCAAGAAGGTTCAAAAAATACCTCCATGGAAGTAGTTAGGATGGTATATTAGGGCTCAGACATAGAAACTATTCCTGACTCTCCCCAAGTAGTGGAGCTGTCTGCAGTTGTTCGAGCTTATCGAAGGTGGTTCATACCACTTAACCTGATCACTGACTCAGCCTATGTTGCAGTGATTGTTGAACGTGCTGAAGCATCTGCGTTACGTGATATCTCACATTCTCAACTATTTGCTTTATTGCAGGAATTCATCTTTCTTTTGGACTCTGGCCCTCACCCCTATTTTATTTCTGTAAAATGAAACCTTGTTGTGCAGCAGGAAGGGGGAGATGTGGGGATTGGCCTGGATGCTCTCAGCAAGGCTCCAGCATGTCTTGGCGGGTCAGGGGAGACGTGTGGCCGAAGCCGTGGGAGGAGTAGGTGTGAAAATGGGAAGGTTAAACACAAAGTGCCTGCAGCCCTCACCAGTTAGGATGTTGCTGGGGCAGAAGACATGTAACTGATTGTTGTGCTTTAGGTTAACCAATTAGTGCACACCTAATGTATAGAATAAGTCAATTGGCAGAGAACACACTAAGCCAAGAAAACTGTAAGTACCTGTGGATAACTACAATAGGACACATCTTGCTTGCATCAAGCTGTGTCCCAGCTCTCCATCATGACAATGAGGCTGTTCCTAAGTTTTAACTTAGGCCAGCTCCTCCCAGTTCACCTGGGCAAAAATCTCCTCTAATGTAAAGGAATATTTTTCAGCACCTTTCAAAAGATGAGTGCCCGCTTTGTGCCCATGCTCTTTCCTTGCTTGTTTTCTTTCAAAATAGGTTCCAACCAGCAACATACAAGGGCCATGGGTGTGAACAGCATTTCAGCCACAGAAGATGATTATTTAAACCAGCAGGTCCTCTTGAAATCCCGGGCTCTGGTAAAACATTCATACAGCAAAATTGGCACCAACAGCTCAGCCTTTGGCTCTGCAGGCTGGGTACTAACTGTGGGTCAGAGCCTCACAGCATCTGTGTATGTGGCATCATCTATCCACCAGCCACTTTTCCCACAAGGATGTGTGTTTAGTCCAAACTGAGTTAGGTTGTTGAGTTTCCTTCCACCTCAGGGTGCTGAACAACTTGTATGGGGCACTCTCTGAGCATCCAAATACTCACTGCAACAACTGATGTCCTCTCAAAGCACAGCTGTCAGCTTCTTCTAATCCAGAGGCACAAAAAGTGGCTGTGTCTTCCCTTCACTAACCCCAGACTTACCACAGGGTAAGTGCCCCAGCACTGGGGTTAGTGGGATGCCTGTGATGTTACAATGTGCAGCAGTGAAGCTTCTGAATCTTCATTTCAGGCACTTGTTGGGGTAGAGACACAGTCGCTTCTCCACATGGCCAGAGCAAATTAAGGACTACTGGCAGGTTGTATGGGGATGCTTTTCTGGGGACTCACAGCTGGGCTCCCCCTTTCTGGGTGAACATGCTGTCCATTGGACTAGAGCATTGGAGGGGGAAGGAGGTGGCAGCAGGTCTTTTCCCCCTTCTCTGCTGTGTGTCTTTGAGAAGAAAGGGCAAGGTCTGCTCAGTT
>NW_008685677.1:531-1499 GCF_000695815.1 Acanthisitta chloris | reverse complement strand
TGGGGTGTTAATCCCAAATGGATTGGGGTCACCACACACTGTGCACTCCCCAGTGTTTTCTGAGGGATGCTTTAATACGGACTCAAAGCTAAAAGTAAGTATCTACACACAAATTTCTTGTAACGCTAGCGATAGTTGAAGTACTGATAAAGATAATATAGGTTTGATTATTTAATTTCTTGACAGGACAGGGAAAGAAAAATGAGAAGGCAATGGAGCAATAAAGCAGGATGTGAAATGCAAACAGGTGAAAACAAGCTCAGGGAAGTGGAAAGAGTTACAGGGAATCACAGAATGGGCAAAGCTGGAAGGGATTGCACTGGGTCATCTGGTCCAGTCTCCCTGCAACCTCCTGCCACTGGTGCCCATCAGTGCCAGGCTGCTCCATCAGGCACCCACACCTTTCTGACTGCAGAGGAGGGACAGGGAGCAGTGAGGCCCAGGCAGGGGGAGACCAGGCAGATGGGGAAGGAGAGTTTCTAAATCCACTATTCTTCACAGTGGGCATTACACAGCTCCCCACATGGCAAACAGGGTGGGATTACCATTAGGAGCAGGATCCAGACCTGTCTGTACTTAAAGGGAGCTTACAAAAAAAGGAGAGCTATTTTTACACAGGCAGATAGTGATACAAGGAGAGGGTATTTCTTCACAGTGGGCATTACACAGCTCCCCACATGGCAAACAGGGTGGGATTACCATTAGGAGCAGGATCCAGACCTGTCTGTACTTAAAGGGAGCTTACAAAAAAAGGAGAGCTATTTTTACACAGGCAGATAGTGATACAAGGAGAGGGTATTGTTTTAAACTAGGAGAGATTTAGATTAGATGTTAGGAGGAAATTCTTTGCTGTGAAGGTGATGAGACACTGGAACAGGCTGCACAGAGAAGTCGTGGCTGCTCCATCCCTGGGAGTGTTCCAAGCCAGGTTGGATGGGGCTTGGAACAACCTGGGCTAGTGGAAGATG
>NW_008685677.1:0-245 GCF_000695815.1 Acanthisitta chloris | reverse complement strand
GTGGAAGATGTCCCTGCCCGCGCTGGGAGGACAGAGCTAGACCCTCTTTCAGGTCCCTTCCAAGCCAAACCATTCTGTGATTCTTTCAAACCCCCGCACTGCGGGGGCAACTCTGGAGAAAACGAACAAATCCCACAGCAAGAAGTGAACCTCGTTAACGGTGAACTATGCGGATAACTTCCCGGAGCGCTCCGGGCGCGGTGATTCCAAACAGGGAATCCCTTGGCGGCTGCCAGGAGTGCTGA
>NW_008685676.1:0-755 GCF_000695815.1 Acanthisitta chloris | reverse complement strand
CCAGAACCTTAAGACGTGGCAAAAATTGGCTGTGGAACCCATCTGAATAAACACACAGTCACTCTAAAAAATGACATAAAGCATTTCCCTCCCCCTTCTTCCTAAACTATAAATGCTGTTGGCAGGGTGGAGGGGTGGGAGAAGGAACATTACTTTCTCAGAAACCACCAGCCAGGAAAAATATCCTTTGGATGCAGAAGTCTGTAGCTCTAAAAGGCCCATTCAGAGATCCCCAAGTGAGTGATAAGGGCTCAGAGCTGGACTACAATCCAGTATGAAACACAGTATAAATAGCAGGCAGCAAATGCAAAGCCATCCAACTGCACTGCTCCGACCTGCTCCAAATGTGATTGAAAAAACAGTTTAAAGGGAGGAGGGATTCCTCCAATTTCCCTACCTGCCAGTACTTGACTGTAATCTGACCCTACTACATGCCAGTTACTTGACTGTATTAGAAATGGTAAAGTAGAAATGATTTTTGCCGTGATCCATACATTGCAAACTTTGTATGTACTACAAGAGGGAATTAATAGCTAAATTAAGACAAAAAAAGGAAACCTTTGTGGTGATGTAATTTCTGTATCCATATATGGCTTTGAGAATTCAAGGAATGTCTGTCCTCTCAGTTACTCAAAAGAAATATCCCTTGTTTGGTACCTTCTGTTCTGTGTGTGCAGAGGCTTTAATGTATCAAGTTCTTTTGTATGGCCTTAGGGATGGCTTTAAATGCACAGAATAGCACACTATGCATGTGG
>NW_008685675.1:24201-34640 GCF_000695815.1 Acanthisitta chloris | reverse complement strand
CCTCAGCCACTGATCAAGTTGGTCCAGTCAATCCACTTGCTGCTGAGCCCTTAACAAGGAACACCAAATGCAGCTTTGGGATATCATGTACCTGTTACTTTATCCTGGAATTTTTGCAACTTGTGGTTGAATGTGACTAATACGTATCATGTCTCTTGTGAACATAGTCAGGATTGCCTCACTTCGGGGGGACTCAGATTTGAGAAGTACATGACCTCACTGCTCACACTGCCAAAGTAAGCTTTCTATGGATTTAACCTTCCTGTTGCTCTAACCCTCAGTTTTTATGGAGTTGCTCTGCAATTCGGCATTTGAAATTAGTGAATGATAAACTTGACTCTACTCAAAATAGAAAAATGCTTCTTAAAAGAACAACAAAAAAGAATCCAGATGCTTTTATGCTTTGTTTTCCTTCTCCAAATGGGAAGTGTGTTCATCATGAGAGTGTGTCTAGGCCAAGTTACAGCATTTGACTTCACAGTATCATTCCAAATTAGACAGCCACTTCTATGTCTCTCTGTAAACAAAGAGGCAGAAAACCAAGATTTTTCTAAGAAAATCCTCACAAAGGAGAAATGGCTTAGACATTGCAATAATCCAGGGTGGTATGTCTGCTCTTCCTGTGGAGAACTTTATAGCTTGTTTACTATGCTGAAATCTGTCTCTCACTTTACCAAATGCTTCCCAAGATGTTGACTTTGTCTAACCATGTCCCCTTCATTCTTCACTGTTTATTTCTCTTCCTGCCAGGATTCCAGAGTTGTTTGCATGTTTGCAATATGTCTCCTTTGTAGTTTTTTTCCCCAGCATAGCTTTTTATCTCTGTCTCCTAGGCTAAGTAGTCACTGTCAATGATGATAAGTTGGGCAAAAGTTTTGCCTCAGCTCCATAAACAGGAAGAGTGTCATTACACACAGGTCCTGGCTCAGTGGAAAGTGATGGTGCAGATATTTCAGTAGCCTCTTTGTTGTAATCTTCCAAATATTTGTGGCCCAACAGGTGACCTAGAGTTTTGTGAGTCAACAGCAACAGTGAGTATTGTGACTAGTGTGGTGTAAAAGATAAAAGTAAAAAAATATAGATGTATAAATATGCTGTACCTGGAAGCCACAAAATAACTTAAATTAGGGTTATAAGATGGGAACAAACCACCAGAAAGGTCAGTAATGACTTGTACTGTCTCCCAGTCATTGCTTTGCAATTTCTTGTGGTGGTGTTTGCCTGGAGTGGGTAGAGAAAAAAGACTATTCTTAAAGCTATGGCTAATGAATGGGTCCATGTGACAACAGATTTTGAGCAGATCTGTGTTATTTCTAAACCCATCTGCCCTGAGTTTGTTAGAGCTGTAGAGAGAACCAAGCAACACTGGTTTACAAAGGAACTCCAGAATTATTTCATGAGCTGCAGTCTTATGTTCACTATGAGACTCAGAAAAATTAAAGAAACACTCTTTTATTCTTTAACGTATTAGGTTTAGGAGAAGTGCCAAGAGGTTGTGTGGAGACCTCAGAGCACCTTGCAGGAGCTGAAGGGGCTCCAGGGAAGCTGCAGAGGGATCTGTGTTAGGAGCTGCAGGGACAGGACAAGGGGCAATGGGCACAAATTGAAGGAGGAGAAATTTAGGTTAGATATCAGGAAGCCGTTTTTTGCTGTTGTGGTGGTGAGACCCTGTCCCAGGTTGCCCAGGGAGGCTGTGGCTGCCCCAACCCTGGCAGTGTTCACAGCCAGGTTGGCTGAGCCTTGAGCAACCTGCTCTGGTGGGAGGTGTCCCTGCCCAGGGCAGGGGTTGGGGCTGGATGATCCCTAAGATCCATTCCAACCTTTAAAATTCTATCATTCTATGATTGCAGTCTCAGCGTTGTTGCCTCCCCTTGACTTACAAACCTGGAGTGCACAGTGACTGATGAACTAGTTGCTGCTTTCAGGAAATACAGGCACATTTTGATGTGATGGGTGTTGTACTGTTGATTAAGGAACAGATTGCTGATGACCCCAGAAACTGCTGATAACACGCTTAAGAGATACAAAATACTTGTGGTTGAATGTGACTAATGCATATCATGTCTCTTGTGAACATAGTCAGGATTGCCTTATGTCAGGGGAACCAAGATTTGAAAAGTGCATGACCTCACTGCTCACAGCAGAAAAGTCAGAGTTCAAGGGAGTAGCTGAAATCAAATGTACACAACTGTAAAGTACAGAGCTGAGAGCTCAGTAAGTGGTTTTGTTTCTAAAGTCAGAGCAAATTTTCAGATGTCTCCCACCAGAGCAGGTTGCTCAAGGCTCATCCAACCTGGCTGTGAACACTGCCAGGGTTGGGGCAGCCACAGCCTCCCTGGGCAACCTGGGACAGTGTCTCACCACCCTCACAGGCAAAACTTCTGCCTAATATCTAGCCTAAATTTCTCCTCCTTCAATTTGTACCCATTGCCTCTTGTCCTGTCACTGCAGCTCCTAACACAGTCTCTCTCTAGCTTGATACATGGACTTCAGGTTGGTTACTGACACTCAGAGTTCTTCATCTATTATGCAGTATAGATGCTCTTGCAGAGATCAGAGGAACAAGCTGAGCACATTTTTGTGCCTCTGCTTTTTGTTGTGTTTTTTTTGTTACTCCTCAGTGTTCTGAGGTTTATGTCAGAGTCTCTGCAGCCATCTGGTTTTGACAAGATTTCTTCAAGTTTGAGTCTGTCCCTGAGCATTGAATCTAAATCTACTAGCAGGCTTCTCCGTTACACATTCCTTTTCCCTTTCCTGGGTTGTTTAATGAGGATGATAAGCCACTGAAGATTCCCAGCAGACCTGTGTGGTTGCCTCACAATGGAGTGCAGTCTGACAACCTGGTTTGCACTGGATGGCAACTGCCTTTTTTCCCTGTAAGCTTTCCAACTCAGTTCACCATCAGCAGCAGCTAACAGACCTCCTTTGTTAGCCTTGCCTCAGATGCAAGAGGCTTGCTAGTTATCTCCTGGGGGTTTTATCTCAATATGTAAGCACAAAATGCATTTGAAATGGAAAAAGAAGTTTCCAAAGCAGTTGGTAGTCTAACACAAGCAGGGGGAGAAAGATAGAGAGGCAATCCCTGTGAACAGCCATAAGGCTTAGACATACAGACAGACCTAGACAGATTTACCACGTTGGCATTAATAGTTTCAATCGTTTTACAAAAAGAAAATATTGCCAAGATGCTAATGTATACACATGGTCCCAATATGCTCCTGAGGAAGTGTAGCTCTGTTAATTACTGGAGCTGGGCTGGGTGGACTGTGTGTTCCACAGATGGACTGCACGATACACAGGCACTTTTTAAGTATGCAGATTCCTACTGAAGTGGCACATCTTAATGACTCCCTTGGATTAAAGCTGCTGCAACCTATTGTCCCAATAATCCAGGATTTAAGCATGCTGTAATTGTGTGTATCATGCATGAAAGAGCAATTTGGAGCTGTGTAAAGTTGAACACTGCTCCTAGCTGCTTGGCTTTCTGTTCTCCTTTACACTCAAGAGCCAAAGTTTGAGTCTCAGCTGTGTTTGAGGCACACAAAGGCCAATTCCTTTCCTTACTATTGTGAACTGGAAGTAATTCTGCTGAAGTACATGAAAAGGGGAGCCAGCTTGGGTCTCTCCAGCAACAAAATCCTGCTTGTCAGTGGGGTCTGCTCTGTGTCTTGCACTGCAGGTTGCCACTCATGAGACTTGCTTGTTTTGATTCTGTCAGAGAATGATTTGGGATAATAGGCAGACCCCATCTGTTCCCATTTTAGGATGCTTTGCTTTCTTTCTCAAAATCTGCCCATAAATAAACACACAGAGACAAATACTGGGGTGTGAAGCACACACCAGGAGGCTAACACAAGATCCTGCTTCGTGTCTACCAGCACTGACACGTTCAGCTCTTGCAGCATATATCATACCTGACATCCAGCATCACCTATGCAGCTCCTCCAGGCCTAAATTTGAGTGTGACAGGAAAGGGCTGGGTGAATGGAAAAATTCTCTTTCTCCAGTAACTTCTCCCTTCCTCTCAGGTTAAGTCAGGGCATCTGTGTTGCTACACTTTTTGCTGTGCCAGGTTCACACTGAGATCCATGTGGGTCGTGCATGGATTTACAGGTGTGTGGGATGAGAGGTTGTGTAGCTTTTGGCACATACACACAGCTGGGAAAGTAGAGCTGAAGAGAAGACAGTGCTTCTTCCTCATTTTTGGCTTGTGCTAGCGTGGGGAAGGGATTTTCTGGGGTGCAGCTGGCACTGAGAAGGCTTTTAGCAAGGCAGGGGGACAAGGCACAGCTCAGGATGATGTATTTGCAGCTGCCTGCATGCCTGTAGCATATCCTTTACTCCACTGTGAATTCTGCCCTGTGTCATTTCAGGGTTTTCCTTATCCTGAGGTGAAAGTGATTATTCCACAGGAGCTGTCTGACACAGCTTCTGTCGCCAGACTGAGATTAGCATCCCCTGTAAACACTGTGGAATGGGAGGCTGTGAACCCAGCCTGGTGTGAGTGATTGTACATTGGTGTTACCTAATTCTTCGAGTATTAAAGTAATTAGGAAACATGAGACTCCGCAAAAATAGACAGCTCGTTGTACCCAGAGTATCAAAGGCGTTTCTTCTCCCATGTCAATTTGAACAGTGCTCTTGGCTACTACATTACAGTAATCAGCTTAGCCAAATTTGTTTTGCATGTCTGATGTTAATGAATGGCTGCTTGCTATTCTTTTTAGGTTGAAATCCTCTGCATCTGCATAAAGCAGGGAAGTTAGCAGCCTGACTGCAGAAGTTGTAAGGTAGAGGAGGGGGGAGCAAGGGGTGGAAATCCATGCTCACAGCGTGGGGCTGTAGGAAAACATCCAAGTGTATGTCACTTCAGGCTAGCACAGGCAACCTCAGGTCTATTGCATCCAGGTGTGAAGAGCTTTGGGATCTGCACAAGCAAATATCATTAGACCTTTGAAATGATTCCTTTCTGGTCATGGCAAACATTGGAGATGTGAAGGTTGTATGTTATGGTGGCTACATAAGCGTGCTGGTTGTTCCTCTCCCTTTTTCCTCTGCTCTGGGGTGGGTCTTAGAGTGTGTGGGGCTTCTGCTGCCATCACTGCTGGACATTCCCCAAAAGTGGCAAAATGAAAGTGAAGTCTCTGGTTAGAAACACACTTCAGCTGGACTGAGACAGTCCACACAAGCTGGAATTGTAGGCAGGCTTTTTTTTTTTTCTGATGCTTTTCTACTTGATCCAATTTATAATCTGTCCCTGCAAATATGCCATTTCTAATGGGTTCCATATGCCTCTAAGCCTTCCTGTTATTTCCTGCTTCAAGGATTGCTCTGTTCAGCAAGAAGTCTGCCACTCTGCATCTTGTCTAAGGGCTGTGCTTGTAAAAACCCAAACAAAAACTGGAAGAGGGCCTAGGATTGGATGCCACGTTTACAGTTATTCTTCACAGCCAACCTTGACCTCCGCAACACAAAGAGTCTGTTTAAGACACATATGCGAATGCAAACAAGGGAGTTTGAGGTGTTTTGGCAGCCAAAAGTGGCCACAGTAATAGAGAAGCTCAAGGTGTCCACTTGCTAGTGCTGCTATAGTACTTATTGTTTTCCTCATCCATAATTCAACTATATTTGTTTTCTGACACAGAATTTCTAAAGTGTTGCCTTGCTGACATTATTTCAGCCTGGGTCCAGAAAATGGTTCTGTAAATACTCTTCTTGGCCACTTTTTATGGTTTATGGGTATGGAGAGGTTTTGAGAGCTCATTGCTACTTTCCTGCCCACACATTTCCCCATCTACTCCTTATTTTGCTGCTGTCTCCTCCTCCATACATTAACCTTCCATTACCATCATGAGACCCTGATGGAGGATGCCAAAGTTACTCCTGTGCCAGCAAAATTTTGCAGCTTTGAAGAGTCATGTCTTAATGTTAAGTACGCCAGTTTGGGTTTTCCTGAAGAGGAGATTACAAGGAGAAAAAAATCAGTCAGCTGAGCTCCTGAATCCCTCTAAGTTTTCTACTGAAATGAGGGAATTCTGCAAGGCCAAACGCCCTGGGCAAAACTGAAGTCTTCTCCCTTCAGTACCATTTTCAGCGTCTAACCAAAGTTGGTCCTCAAATTAACCCAATTAGTGTTTTAGGTAGCTTGCTAAGATGGAAGAGCTGAACTGGCAATGTCTTCCTATCTCATGTGACCTGACTTGCTCAGATGTCTCATCTCACACCACTTAAGAGAAACACCTCTACTTAAGGCACCTCCTTAGGCTTATGATGAGAGAAATCAGCATGCTGACAGATGAATTGCTATTTTTAATTTGTATTAGACTATCTGCTACAGCTTGTAAAGTGCCACACTAGGCATTTTACAAACAAATTGCAAGAGAGAGTCCCTGCCAACAGAGTTTATGATCCAGACAGACAAGATAGACCAAATGTGAGAGAAGGCAAATGACACCTTTACCTTGTGTCTGGAAACTCAAGCCCTGAGAGAGAATTTCTTCGAGGTCACAAGCAGCCTGAGTGAGAGATGTGTGGATTGAAACCCCAGCTCTTGTGTCCTGGGACAATACCTAATTCCTTAGACAGGCATCTCTCCTAAAATACTCCAAGTTCCTCAAATTAAATTTCCCCCAGACAGCAGAAGTTTGAATAGGAGTTGGGTTTTTTTGTAAGTGATTTGCAAACTCAGAGCAAGACACCTATTAAAGAGCCCTTAAAAAAAATTAAGTTAGTCTCCTGAGGAGAATAGTTTTTAATTAACACACAGCAATCTTGATTGGTTTCAGTGGGCTCAGTTCTGTACAGTATTTGCAGTTTGTATATTCTCAAATAGCCAGGGTGTACAAGCTTATTACTGTCTAGAGCTGGGTGGACTTGCTCCCTGTGAAAATCCAATCTCTGGCAGCTGGGACATTAATGAGAAATGGAAGAAATGCAATTTTGCCCTTTTAAAGAAAGAATCCTCTCCCCGGCAAACCCAAGAATATTAGCATGAGATGTGATTTGGTTTGGCTGAAACATGACAAAGGGCAATCTAAGCTTCCATGAGCTACCTGTGAAAATACTCCTCCCTGGGCATGTAGAATATGAACTTGTCACTTTTCTTTGACTGATTTGTGTTCAAAGGGGACAGGAAAATGACTTAATTCTATATTTTGCCACATTAACATCAGTTAACTTGTCCAGGCCCCAGAACTATCCAACTGCTGTGGGAGAACAAGTTTGGTAAAAGGTCCCCAAATATTCATATTTATATCCCTATGACAGATACTTAATATCAACAAGAATATGTCAGGATCAACAAATGACAGATCAGTACTGGAATATAATGTGTTAAATCATACATAGCCATCACTGACTAATGAGGACTGACCTTTGCAGCAATATATACAGTCAGTTTATTAAAGCAAGGACAGAGCAATCTCTAGGCCTTTGGTCAATCTAGGTTGCTTGGGGCTGAGGAATTTCCATTTAAAATATCTCTTCAGGTGATAAAGACTGATTCAACAGAGATCAGCTAATAAAGAAAGTGCTGGAAGCTACTATTAAATTCTAGCTTCTGTCAGCTTAACAGCAAAAACTTTTAATGAGGAAACCATTAAAGTTGACCTAATGAATCAGAAATGCTTTTCCTTGCTGGCTAATTATAGAGTGCCTAGAATATCTTTCAACATATGTAATTTGGAAAATACAGATCTATTGAGTCCCTTTGCTCTCGAAGGAAACCTGTTGCATAGCAGAAAACTGGAAAACACTCTCCTGGGAGGATACAAGGTTTGACCTGGGTTCACTGAGGAAATCTCTGGGGTCAGGTGTGTTGGGTGTAGAGGACATGCAAACAGATTTAATTAGTGGTTGGTATGTAAAATTCTTGCTTTGTATAAGGCCCTGCAGTTGTGGAGGAACACAGTAGGATGTATGATAGATAAGAATGATTGCTACATCCATCTGGTCTGAAAAATGATGATAATGTCCTAGTCAGTAAAATAGAAAATATATCAAATACTCTGTTTAAAATTACAGTGTGATGTGAGACATCAAAAGTTGTTGCTGGAGATGATGTTTGCTGTTGGCTTAGTTTTTCTTCTATTAGCAATATATTCTGGCAGCATCATTTTCATTTCAGTGACCTAGGGAAAGTTCATCAGTACTAAAGTAACATTTAGAAATCCAAGCCTCAATCAGATTGGGCACTTAAGAACTCAGCTAAGAAATAGTTTCCACTAGTGTTATCACTTCTCAGCTTTCTTTCCACAAAATGCTGATTTCTAAATAGGCAGGAGAGATAAAAGAAAGGAACTATTCCTGTTTGGCAGACATGAAGCACAGAAAAATGAAATAATTTATCAAAAGTTGCTGTGGAAATTTGCATTAGGGCTAGGAAAAGAAGTCAGATTTTCTACATCTTAATTTGGAAAATGAACTGCAGCCCCAACCTGTGTGTGGTGGATGATTTATGACTATTGTAATCCATTTCCATTCTCATATGAAACTTCCTGCATTGCTGGGTCCAGTCTGGGGTTTGGCCTCCAATTCCTGTTTTACAGAGATCTGACATATCTAAAACATATTCCCAGGATATTCAAAGTCTCAAAGAACCTTGATAGACAAATGTAAGTTGCTTGGGGGTTTATGTGCTGTATCAAAATGTGGTTCACAGCAAAAATCACACCCCAGATTCCAGAATTTGGCAGTTTAAGAGAAAACCCAGATATGCAACCTACTGTAAATAAAGTCTCCTGTGTCTGTGACTCTCACAACTCAACTCCTTCCCTCTGTGATTAAGAAACTAAACCTTAGGTTAAAAAGTGAAAGGTGCACAAGCTGTGGATACAAACCAAGTGAGATGAGGTGGGAAGGGCACTGCTGTTTCAAACTAGGAAAATGCAAGCAATGCCATGCTCAGATTTGAAGATTTTGAAACATTTACTTAAGAGAATAAAATATAAAGTAATTTTTTGCTTGAGTTCTGGTGGATTACTGTTGTTTTGAAGCTTAACAGGGTTTTGAGGAGATAGGAATTATTCTCTGTTTCTAGGAGGTAGGAATTTTTCTCCATTGAAGTAACAGGTTTACTCTGAATTTTTCGTTGAATAAGAGATATGTTTGGAGATTTCCTTTCAAGTTTCTTTGAAGTTAGTATAAAGCTGGTTAAACTGTGCAATGCTGCTGTATGTTCCAGTAAGCTCCTGAGGTAGTGATGGTGCTGGGCTTAAGGCTTAAGATTCATAGAATCTTAGGTTGGTAGAGACCTCCAAGATCATCAAGTCCAACCCTACTGTGGTTACTAGACCATGGCACTAAGTGCCACATCCAGTCTCAGCTTGAAAACCTCCAGGGATGGTGAATCCACCACCTCCCTGGGCAGCACATTCCAATGCCTGAGCACTCTCTCCGTAAAAAATCTCTTCCTAATATCCAGCCTAACCCTCCCCTGGCAGAGCTTGAGTCTGTGCCCTCTTGTCCTGCTGCTGGTTGCCTGGGAGAAGAGACCAACCCCCACCTGACTCCAACCTCCTGTCAGGGAGTTGGTAGAGGGTGATAAGGTCTCCCCTGAGCCTCCTCTTCTCCAGGCTGAACACCCCCAGCTCCCTCAGCCTCTCCTCATGGCACTTGTGCTCCAGTCCCTTCACCAGCCTCGTTGCTCTTCTCTGGACCTGCTCCAGCCCCTCAATGTCCCTCCTGACCTGAGGGCCCAGAGCTGAGCACAGTATTGTGTGAGGTTTTTAGTGTAACTACATCATCTGTGAGAGTGGTGTCATACCACGGGCTGGTTGACTGTACCAGCTTCCCTGGGGGCCTGCTGGTTTCCAGGGAGTGAATATTTGTGTATCTTTTGCCAGCTCTTGGTCTTTTTTGCAGGGCTGGCATTTGTGAACCAGATACTCCTTCACATACCCAGCCTGCAAACAGTTGGGCTTATTGCTGTTGATGCTAAACTGCAGCTCGGGAGTTGATGAACATCATTAGGACCAGAACGTTTTAGAGGATACTTCATGCCTGCAGCACTGCAGCTTCTCTCCTACTCTAGCAGATGCTTAGATTCTAGGAACCTCCAGCTGATGTTATTTCTTGATGTCTGTAGCTACCAGACTAGGGGGACAGGCTGCTCTTCTGTGCACACATGGAATATATCCCTGGCTGTTGGGAAGTGGAGTTGACTGTCTGTCCTGCATGCTGTATGAGAGATTTGACAGGCCAACTTCCACGCCAGCCTTCTGGAGAGGCCGTGGCAAGTACAGTTGGAGGATGAAGAGGTTCCATCTTTATATTAAGGTAGGAGCCAGTGCCAAGTGACTAAGGTGGCAAGTCCTGTGTCTTCATCTGAAAGACTTGTTATTACAGAGCTAAAGATCCAGCTGTACTTAATATTTTCTTCCTGCTTGCAAGTGCCACACAGCCAATACAAATGAATTTCCTTTCTCCTCGTCTCTTAAGAA
>NW_008685675.1:15833-24172 GCF_000695815.1 Acanthisitta chloris | reverse complement strand
CTCTGCATTTTGAACTTTGAGGACCATGTGTGCCCTAAGCTGCTTTGTTAGGAACTGTCTTTCCTAATTGCATAATTCTCTATGATTAGCACTAAATGTCAGAAGGAGTCACAATAGTATCCCAGACTTTTTCATGTGGGGTTCAACTCTGAGGCAAATCTGCAGCTTGCTCTCTTAGAGGCAACTTGTGTCTAGTCTTTCTGCATGTTGGAATTTCAAGTAATAATAGCACGTAGAACTATTAAGAAGATTTATGGTTCTGTGTATTTAACAGCCCAGAGTTTTGCACTGGGCCTTCTGGTACTGTTTATTTACTTAGGGTTGGTTTTAGGCTATAGGCATTAATAATTTTATGACTGAGTGTTCCTAACAGATGGCTTTATGGGCTGTAACAGCCACCAAAGAGCAGTGCCAGGGAGCAAAATGAAACCATATATAATACAAACAGTTGTGTGCAGGCTCGCTGTAGGTCACAGAAATACTTCATCTATTCAGTATCTCTCTGTAAAGGAGGGTTAGAAACACCAGCTACAAACAGCCACAGGGACTCTCTCTGTGCAATATCAGTGAGATATTATTGTGACTTGGAGAAGGATCTAACTGGTACCAGTCAAAGGGACCCTCTTTCCTCACCCCCCTCCCTTTGAGTGCCTCACTAGAAAAGCCTATAGATTCATGGCTTGCTATAAGTTAGTGTGTGTGTTTGTGGACAGTACATGGTCTGTTACTCCTGAAAATAGAGTAGCTTGTTGTCCACTCCTGTGCAAAGAGGAGTGGAACATGTGGTCTGACCTATTTGTTGTGCAGGTCAATGGGGAGAGTGATACCAGCCTGTTCCTCAGTGCTCAGTAAATTTGCAGGCTGTGCATTGTGGTACCTGGTAGGCAATCGTTTTTTTTTTCTTGTATCTGTTCTTTGTTAATATTCTTCTAGGTCTAGGGAAGGAAGCCAAGTCTGTAGGCCAATGGAGGCTCAGTGACACATGGATTCACCAACCTCTTTTGATAATTATTTAACAGAAAGCTGATGTGTGGTGACATGAAAGACGTTTATGTACATCAGCATGAAAGAAGCACATTATAGACTTGTAATCTAGGAGTCCTTTTGGGTGTATGCCCAACTTTTCGGGTGGAACTCAAAGGTCTTGTGACTCATTGGCAGCCTCTGATACTCCACACCAGGGACTTATCATTGATCCCACAGAAGTAATGCCAAGGCTTACCTTATCTTGACAAGACTGGGTTACATTCAGCTGCATCTTAATAACTTACAGGGAGCTCTCACATAAATGGAGATGTAACAACTTGTAGCATGATTAGGAGATCTCAGACTTTTGCCCACACTTTTAATAACTGCAGAGACCACAAAAGGCAGGAATAAAAAAACCCACTGGATCTCCTAGATAAATTTGCTGCCTTAGTAGTCTTGGTAGGAATTTATTATCTGTTCCTGCTTCTCAAAATACCAAAGCAAAGAGATAGGAAGAAGGGGAAAGGGAAGAAAGAGCTGCATGGTTTCTTGAGGTTCTACTTTGCTGAGCTTGTCTATAAGCAATGCAATGAGGATGACTTGTTATAAAGATGCAGCAGCACCTTGATCACTTGCAGCATGATTAAGAAGAAAAAAAAGGCCTATTATGCCAATCTTTTAGGGAAAAGGAATTCTTGTAATAAAACCGGTGGAAATCTTTGTACAGCCTTTGGGAAAAAAAACCCCTACATGGATCTTTTTTAGTCATTTGGGAACACTCTGGGCAAAAGGAGCATCTATTCATTGAGTAGTTCTGACGTAGTAGAGCACCTGTGTAAATTCACTGTAAGAGAGCAGGACTAACCTCTTCTACTTTTATATACATGGCATGATGAGAGGGATAGAAAAGCCTGATGGTGGAATTCAAAATGCTATGTATTTGAAACAGCTTGAGTTGTGCTTATGCTCTATGAACAAATATTTGAAGAATAAAAGGGAAAAATTCTTTTTTTTTCAAGTGGAGTAAAAGAAATCTGAGCACTGAGATTAAGCCTTAGTAGTAGATGTCAGTATGCATAGGAATGTACAAGAAAATCCTTAATAACCTGCCATCAATGCAGGGGTTAAATTTAGTTTTTCATATTTCACTTTAAGTCATACTGTCACCAGGGTCTGGTAGTTCTTACTTTATCTGGTGTCTTGACCTCTTCTGAACCATTACACCTTTTCTCTGCAGCAGCCTGGTTTAAAAATGTCACTCATTATGAATTAGGTTCAAAAAATTATTCCTGGATGGCAGGTCATCAGTGCTATCTGAAACATTAAGTGATGATTATGTCAGAAGATTAGAAGCTGATTTCTTTGCAGATGCCATCAGAAGCCAAATCATAGCCTTATGGTAGGGTTTGAAAGGCTGGTACACTCCATGTCATATACTTGTATGCTTGTTCAGAGCCAGAATAATTATTAGCAGTTTTGTTTCCACAGAACCATAGAATCATAGGGGTTGGAATGGGTCTTAGAGATGATCCAACCCCAACCCCTGCCCTGGGCAGGGACACCTCCCACCAGAGCAGGTTGCTCAAGGCTCAGCCAACCTGGCTGTGAACACTGCCAGGGTTGGGGCAGCCACAGCCTCCCTGGGCAACCTGGGACAGTGTCTCACCACCCTCACAGGGAAAACAACTGCCTGAGATCTAACCTAAACTTCCCTCCTTCAATTTGTCCCCATTACCTCTTGTCCTGTCCCTGCAGCTCCTAACACAGATCCCTCTGCAGCTTCCCTGGAGCCCCTTCAGCTCCTGGAAGGTGCTCTGAGGTCTCCACACAACCTTCTCTTCTCCAGGCTCAACAGCCCCAACTCCCTCAGCCTGTCCTCACAGGGGAGATGCTCCAGTGCTCTTAGCAACTTCGTGGCCTCCTCTGGACTCCCCTGTCCCTGGTCCCAGAGAGAAGAGGTCAGAGCTGTCCCTGCACTTCCTTCCCTGAGGAAGTTGTATCCAGCCATGAGGTCTCCCCTCAGCCTCCTCTGAAGGGAAGTTCCCTTCAGGGAAAACATTTAGCATTTAAAACTTAGCTACTTGCTAATTTATAGATGTTAATTTCTAGTTGAACACTACTTGCTTTTGAATCCTCTCTGTTTTTTCATTCTTGATAGCAAGTGATAAGACAGTTACCAAAAAAAGAACATTAGTGATCCCAATGTGTCAGCTCTTGTAGACGTTTCTATCAAATAATGCTGTGATCATTTGGGATGAAAGCTAATAGGACTCTTTCTCTGGGGGTCATTTCCACACTGCCTATTAGTTGCTGCAGATTCTGATGGTCTCTATCTGGATGTAGATATTGCTTACCCTCCTTCCCCCCTGCCCTGTGTTTAATCCACATATAGGAAGGGCCTTTTCTAGCTCTCTTTTGTGGTAGGTAACTTGCTGCATACTGTGGGCGTTGGATTATTTGATTATAAGGTTCTGTTTTCCTCCTCCCCAGGCTGGATAGGAAGCCACTTTTATCTTTTTTCAACCTGCTGCTGTGTGGTCCTTTGGAATAACTTCATGTATGAATTAAGAAGAGGGAGGGAGGGAGGGAGGGAGGGAGGATGCTTACAAGAAGGAAACATTTTGCTGACATTTGCAGGATAACTGTAAACATGAATAGTAGTGTTATGTGAAATCCTTTCTAGTACAAACAGCTCAACTTGCTTTATGACAGTTAGCATGAATATAAAATATTCATACCCTGTTCAAGTATGCAATGATGAGCTCAAAGAGCATCACTCTTTCACGAGCTTGTCAGTGTATTATTCATACTCTGTAGAGTTGGGATATTTAGACAGTATTTTTAATGTGCACATTATATACTCAGAAATATGTCTTGTTTGCACTAAATTTTTGTTAGACTTGTATCAAAAATGGTCCTAATCCTCACCTGGTATGCTGTGCAGCAGAATGGAAAAGTCAAGCCCTCTCTTTTGGGATACTTCTGTCTTGATTTAGATTAAGAGTTTCTTCCTCAGCCTGTTCTCATAGGGGAGATGCTTCAGAGCTCTTAGCAACTTTGTGGCCTCCTCTGGACTTGCTCCAACAGTTCCATGTCCTACTTACACTGGGGACACCAGAACCGTGTGCAGTATTCCAGGTGGGTCTCACCAGAGCAGAGGAGAGGAGGAGAATCCCCTCCCTCGCCCTGCTGCCTAAACTCCTTTGGATGCAGCCCAGGCCTGGGTTGGTTTCTGGGCTGAGCTCACACTGCAGCTCATGTTGAGCTTTTCATCAACCATCACCCCCAAGTCCTTCTCCCAGGGCTGCTCTCAATGACTTCTCTGCCCAAGCTATAGTTGTCTGGGATTGCCCTGATCCAGGTGTAGGATCTTGCACGTCTCTTTGTTGAACCTCATGGGGTTTGCATCAGCCACTTCTCAAGCTTGTCAAGGTCCCTCTGGATGACACATCCCTTCCCTCCAGAGTGTGACTGTGCCACACAACTATGTGTCATCAGTGAACTTGATAAGGAAGCACTGATCCCACTCCCCATGTGCCAACAATGGACAGTGGGATCATATTGGCCCCAGCACCAGCCCCTGAGGGGCACCACTCATCATTGGCCTCCACATGGACAACGAGATGCTGACCACAGCTCTTTGCTCAATCTACTCTGTTCAGTCCCTCAGGAACAGCCTGCTACAGTGTGGGTCCCCCACAGGATCATGAGTCCTACCAGAAAACCTGCTCTAGTATGGGCCCCTCTCTCTATGGGTCCACAGGTCCCTGCCAGGAGCTGCTCCAGCTTGGGCTTACCATGGGCTCACAGCCTCCTTTTGGGCATTCACCTGCTTTGAGATAGGTCTTCTCCATGGGCTGCAGGTGGATCTCTGCACCCCATTAACCTACATGAGCTGCAGAGGCACAGATTCTTCATGTTCCTCACCACAGGCCGCAGGGGATCATCAGCTCCAGTGCCTGGAGTACCTCCTCCCCCTCCTCCACTGACCTTGGCATCTGCATAGTTGTTCTTCGCACATCTTCTCACTCCTTTCTCTTCTGGCTACAATTACTTATGTGCAGTAACTATTTTCCCCTTCTTAAATATGTTATACCAGAGGTGTTACTGCCACCACTGACTGGCTTGACTTTGTTGCCATGGCAGTTCCATCCTGGAGCCACTGGCATTGGCTCTGCCGGGCATGGGGAATCTTCTAACAGCTTCTCACAGAAACTCCTCCCTGTATCCTCCATCCACTGCCAAAACCTGGCCATGCAAACCCACTACAGCTGTGCAGTCCCAATGACTAGGTATTGCTCTAAAAACTTCTGTTTGGCCACTCGGGGCTAGTAAACCAATGTTTATCCAGTTTAGCTGTGGAAATGAGGTGTGGGAAATCGCCCCATGAATGTATATGTGTGTTCCTCAAGTCTCTCATAAACATTTGAACCTGCTGTATAATTTCAACAAAATGCCACAGGATAACAGGAAGCTGCAAAATGCTGAATTCTGAGAATCAAGTACAATTTTTCAGCCTCCAAAACCATTGTTTTGTCCTGCATCAGCTAAGAGATGGTAAATCTTTTGCTCAGTCCAGTCCCTAATTGCTGGAGTTCAGCTGTGGGAGGAACACACAGTGCTCAGACTTCTGGTCAGGGAGTGTGTGTGTAGCTTGGGGCAAACTGCAGCTCAAACCAGCTCTTACCCAAGGGGGCATTTAACTAAAACCAAGCTTCTGGTGGTAAAATCAAAGTGCTGGAGGTCTCAGACTTTTACTTTAGTTAAATGAATTTCAAAAACCCAAATAAATGCCAGCCATGAGCAACAAATGAATGGAAAATAAAGCATCATTCACTCCAGTGCTCTTGGGACTCTTATTGCCACACTTTTTGCTTTTTCTGCATCCCGACTTCATCTTGCAATGACTTCTTTCTGGTCAGGAATGAGTGTAACCCTTGTCAGACTGATTCAGGTTTGATCAAGTGCAGACCCCACACTTGTCTTTCAGTCTGTTTGCACAAGGCTTCACTCAGTGGCTGAGTTTTTTTGACTCAGGCTTGTGCACACATGATTAATGCCCATTATTTCTCACTACTGTCATATGGGAAAGAATTTCAAAGAAGAGGATTTAAGGTTAGTTGCTCTGTCTAAATAGATGTAATTACAAAGAAGAGATGATCAGTGCCCTCATGTTCTGATGGTGTCAGAGCTATAAAAACACAACACTTCTCAGGGGCTGAAATATGGATTACTGTTTTTGCTGAGCTGAGATTGCTTCAGGTTGGGAGTCAAATTTTATTCATGATTTCTTTTTCTCCTTGTACTTACTATTTGCATGTCCAGTTGAGTTTACACAATAAGCAGACAGAATTCAATGTATAACTTCAATCATTTTCAAGCTATATTTTTATGCATGTTCATTCTTTCATAATATTTACTCCATGTTAAATCCTCCTTGAAGGTTGAATCTAACAATCAGCAATATGTATGCATGATCTTTCACACATGAACTGGAAGAAAGTGTTATCATGATAAAGAAATTGCAATGTGGAAGGGTGAAACTTCTTGCAGTACTTCAGGTCAAACTTCTGTGTAACAATAACAATTAGTACAAAAGACAAATTGATTAATTTGTTTTGGCTTTAAACACTGTGAAAAACACCATGATTGATTTCCCCCCTCTGCTCTGCTCTGGTGAAACCCACCTGGAATACTGCACACAGTTCTGGTGTCCTCAACATAAGAAGGACATGGAACTGTTGGAGCAAGTCCAGAGGAGGCCATGAAGTTGCTAAGAGCACTGGAGCATCTCCCCTGTGAGGACAGGCTGAGGGAGTTGGGGCTGTTGAGCCTGGAGAAGAGAAGGTTGTGTGGGGACCTCAGAGCAACTTCCAGGAGCTGAAGGGGCTCCAGGGAAGCTGCAGAGGGATCTGTGTTAGGAGCTGCAGGGACAGGACAAGGGGCAATGGGCACAAATTGAAGGAGAAGAAATTTAGGTTAGATATCAGGAAGACGTTTTTTGCTGTTCTGGTGGTGAGACACTGTCCCAGGTTGCCCAGGGAGGCTGTGGCTGCCCCAACCCTGGCAGTGTTCACAGCCAGGTTGGCTGAGCCTTGAGCAACCTGCTCTGGTGGGAGGTGTCCCTGCCCAGGGCAGGGGTTGGGGTTGGATCATCTCTAAGCTCCATTCCAACCCCTAAAACTCTGATTTTATGATAGCAACTGAATGACCCTTCTTTATTCACATGGACCACATCTGTGTAGGCTACCATTTAAGTAGACTTAGAAGTTGATAGAAATATCGCTATTAGCTTCATGTCACCCTAAACACAGCTCACATTTGTCACCATTCAGCAGTTTCCTCTAGGTTTATGTGAGCTGCTTACTGAAATATCCAGTATCTTGCTGCATTTAAAGAGAAATTAAATAATCCTGCTCTAAAGCAAAGTGGAGGAGTTACCATACAATCCAGATCTCTGTCCAGGTCCAGTAGGATCTATGGCAGGTGTGACATATCTGCATCTGAGCCTGTTTACCAGTGATGAAAATATGAGGCTATACATGTTATTGATGCTATACTTTATACAATTTACTCTATTTAATTTACTTTAAAAGGAGGAAATAGTATTTTTCCTCAGAGTCCATGATATATCTGTACAAATGAGATCCTTGACATGCACTGAAATTTGTGGCATTCTCTCCATCAGATGGGAAGGTTAGAATTATGATCAATCTGTGAGGCATTACTATAATTTTGATTTCTGGCTTATGTTACCTATGGAACTGGGTAACAGAGTAGAAAAATGAACAGGCAATTCTAAATGAGATCAAAATCTGATTACAAGTGATTTCCTTTATTTCATTATCATATACTGATTTCCCCATTCCTCCTAGTTCGTGTGTCCTTGTTTGCCAGTGTGATGGCACTGGTGGCTCTGCAGTACTGCCCTTCTCTTGGGGTTATTGCTACTCTGCTTTGCCCACTGAAGCAAAGTCATTCCTACTTGCCCTGTAAGGGCTGAGTTAGGAACAGGGAAAACGGGTTTTGTTGTTTGCTGCCAGATTTGCTTTTATGGTTCCAAGTTTTTCTACATTGGGTTATTAAGCACAACTGGGAGCCTTTTGAGAGCTTCTTGTAATCTGTTTCACAGTGGGTTTTATGCCTCTTGTTAAAGCTGCTTCCCTTTCCCCTTCCTTGAGAGAAGTTATTGCATTCCTCTCTGTTTTTGAGGCCTTGAGGAGTCACATAATCATAGAGTTTTAGAGGTTGGAATGGAGCTTAGAGATCATCCAGCCTCAACCCCTGCCCTGGGCAGGGACACCTCCCACCAGAGCAGGTTGCTCAAGGCTCATCCAACCTGGCTGTGAACACTGCCAAGGTTGGGGCCG
>NW_008685675.1:14274-15559 GCF_000695815.1 Acanthisitta chloris | reverse complement strand
GTGGCCTCCTCTGGATTGTTCCTAACTTCTATGTTCTGAGACTGTCACACAGCAAAATGCTTTGTGTTCAGAGGAAAAGAGCATGTTCCCCATGGCCAGAACACTTAAAGCTTTCTCTGTACTGTGCTATTAAAACAATTCCTAATGCTTTTGCTTGAGAAGTAGACCCCCCTGATACACACAAAGTCCAGATCACTCAGGGAGATATGTCAGCCCTAAATCCCACCGGGACGGACAGACAGGGCTTGCTGAAATGCCCCCTCAAAGTGAAAAAAGTAAGAACAATACAGCACTGCAAAACTCCTACAGTTTCAAAGAATAGATGCCCATATTCTATTTGGTAAAATACTCCAGATAAACATTACAAAGTATAGCAAAGCCAACCTAATTATATTACCCTCCAATTCCAGTCTGATCTATTTCACTAATATTGATTTCACTTTGTATCCCATTTGAGCTTACAATGGCAACTGAATTAAGCCACTGTACTTAATTTTGATGTCTATCTGTGCAGAGAAAGAAGAATATATGCCTGGTGGAGATCATTACAGGGAACAAATCCTCCTGTAGATTTTTCTTGTGCTACAGTGCCGCATTAGTCAACCAATGCTGGTGTCTATGCAACTTAGGAAAAGAAAAATCAGACATGATTCACAGTAAAAAAAGAAGCTCAAAACAGGCTATTGAAAAGCTCATTAATTTTAAAGCAACATCCATATATTGATTTCCCTCACTGTAGGTAGAATTTTGATAAAGATGGCATCTTGAAATTGGTCAGAAATTACACTCTCCATTTCTTAGGATTATCTATTACTATTATTATTTTTTTAAACAAAACCATGGACATGGGGATAATCCATACACATCCACTGTAATTTGTTTAACGATCTTGTCTCCTGGCAGCAGTGTTCACTATGTCCTAAGTGGAACAGAATAATGAGAAGTCGATCTGGTAGACAGGCAAAAAAATGTATGTTTTGTAGGTAGTGGGAAATTTAAAAAGGAGCTGATTGCACTGAAATAGAAAGAAAAGGCTCATAGTTATCACATGAACTGGGAAGATTAAATACAATGTAATTGTGAATCTTTCAGGGTTAGAGATAGGCAAAAAAGACTCTGAAGACTAAATTCACCAGGAAGAACAGCTCAGACTTAGGCCAGATCTGGTGCTCTCAATGTAAGAAGGACATGTAACTGTTGGAGCAAGTCCAGAGGAGGCCACGAAGTTGCTAAGAGCACTGGAGCATCTCCCCTGTGAGGACAGGCTGAGGGAGTTGGGGCTGTT
>NW_008685675.1:9178-14026 GCF_000695815.1 Acanthisitta chloris | reverse complement strand
GCTGAGCCTTGAGCAACCTGCTCTGGTGGGAGGTGTCCCTGTCCAGGGCAGGGGTTGGGGCTGGGTGATCTGTAAGGTCCATTCCAACCCCTAAAATTTTATGATTCTATGAAATCTAAACATATTACTTCAGCTACAAGCAAAAAAATGAGGAAAATAAAAAGAGCAGGCTTCAGTACTCTCAAAAATAATATTTCGGTCCTGTTTTGAAGGTATGCTTGCACAGAATTCTTCAGAGTTAATAAGTCAAATTTAGGGCTGTATATACTTTTTGGAAATAACCGACGAGGGAAAAAAAGTCACCTTGAAGCATTGGGGTTTTTTTTCCTTTGAGTTCTTGTGCTGAGCAAAAATCCATTATTCACACAGTGGCAGTGAGACTTTCAACTGATTGGATATTTATGGGCAACAAGAACATCCAGTGTTTTCACCCTCAGGCCCCAACACACCTTCTGTAACTTCTAGCAGTGGAGCTGTTAAAGGGAGTTACTCCTGGGAGGAGAGTGATTTCTGACTGGGAAGCTTTGAATCATGGTCTGAGGTAGAGATTGGGTTTTGTAAGACAAAGCAGGGGCTGCAGCTCTGTCACACAATTCTGATTTTCACAGGAGTCTTAGACTCTGGTCTAAAGCCTTAGACATGACTTTGCTGCAGCTAAGCTGTGAAGGATGGTAATGGAGGCTGGAGCCTGACAGGTGCAAAATGCACCCACTTGGGAAGTGCTATATAGGCATTATTTGTCATCTGAAACCACACAGTTGTTGCACCTTTTATTCATGCAGACCCAGGTCTATTAGTGCAGGGCTGAGCTGAAAGGAAAGTCAAAAAATTCAGTGCAATGTTTAGAATTTGTATATTCATTAAACTTCATGAACTCGTCACAGGGCAACTAGAGAATAGGTATGAACAGCTTTTGCACGGGCCATTCTTTTATTGTTTGAAAGGAGTAAATGGCAAGACCCCAAGGCTTTGTAGTCATAGGATCATAGAATCAACCAGTTTGGAAAAGACCTCCAAGATCATCAAGTCCAACCCTACTGTGGTTACTAGACCATGGCACTAAGTGCCACATCCAGTCTCACCTTGAAAACCTCCAGGGATGGTGAATCCACCACCTCCCTGGGCAGCACATTCCAATGCCTGAGCACTCTCTCTGTAAAAAAAAATCTCTTCCTAATATCCAACCTAACCTTCCCCTGGCAGAGCTTGAGTCTGTGCCCTCTTGTCCTGCTGCTGGTTGCCTGGGAGAAGAGACCAACCCCCACCTGACTCCAACCTCCTGTCAGGGAGTTGCAGAGGGTGAGAAGGTCTCCCCTGAGCCTCCTCTTCTCCAGGCTGAACACCCCCAGCTCCCCCAGCCTCTCCTCATGGCACTTGTGCTCCAGTCCCTTCACCAGCCTCGTTGCTCTTCTCTGGACCTGCTCCAGCACCTCAATGTCCCTCCTGACCTGAGGGACCCAGAACTGAGCAGAGTATTTCACACTAACCTTTTATGATGTAATAAAATGTTGTGCATTGGTATACAGGTGGGTGACTAATCGGTATGAGTGTGAGAGGGTGGGCAGGGAACCTAGAAACCACCCAGAGTCGTTTGTGTTTTCCTCTGCTGTTGAGAGCCATAGCTATGTCTCATTAGAGGTGACTGTTAAATGCTCAGCTTTGGTAGCATAGGTGAAGCTGTGAACATCTCTATACACAGTATACGTGTTACAACCTCAGTTCTGTAGATTTAAACCTTGCCTTTTTTCCTTTTTATTTCTTTCTTTTTTTAAAGACAGATAAGCAACATTTTCGCCACCTTTGTCTTCATTGCGCATTGACTTTGCTCCTCAATCTTGATGGATTTTATTTTCTACCTTCTCTCTCACAGGCTGTGCACACACAACTTTTTTGATAGGGACCTTATCCTTTTGTATTAATTTGATATCTGACATTCAGAAAATGACCCTGCTGGAACAAAGATGATGATTGCTTTTTACCAATTAAAATGTAACCTGACATGGAGTACTAGGCCAGCTATTTATGTTAGCATTTTAAAAGTATCTGTCAGTCAATGCAAATTGTATGACTGGAAAAGGCAGGAGTTGAATAAACTGGTGAGTGAATTCAGGCAATTAATTTTCAATTTTTCAGAGAGAAAATAGGCAGGGAGTCTTTGATCTTTGTCATTTTCCAAGAGGGAGACCCCAAGCAGTGTGCACTCATTTATTTTATGGTATCCTTACCCTCTGAAAGTATTAACTTCTGCAAATTAAACAATGCACCTGCATTTCCTTTAAAAAAAATCTCTTAAGTCTTTGCTTCCTCTGCTCATTGAGTTACTTAATTTCCTAATTTCACACTGCTCATCCTTTTCTGAGGGTCCTCCTCCTCATCCAACAACTGCCCTAGGTTCTCTCCCACTGTGGCTCTGATGTGCTCTGCTGTCCTTGTGTACAGTTGTTGCTCAGGATGTGGAGCAGTACCTCGGGTGACAAATATGTAAGATGAGACACCCAGCCTGGCTGTCTGGAGCTGTCAGCTTTCCCCCTGACAGCTTTCCTATGTGGTGGTCTCGAGCTAATTTAGGCCAGTCAAGGATTACCATTTCTGCTCAGCCCAACAAGTGATTCGAGGCTGTTACTTAGGAATTTCTAAGCACGGTGATTATATTTGGAGAGGAGCAAGTGCCTCTGCGTTCCTGCCCTTTCTTATCATTGCCATGACAGATAGAGACAGACACACACAATATGTTGGCCTAGAATTCATGCTGTTCCAGAGTCTCTCATGTCACTTTGAAACCCAAATCCTTCACATGACATCTGGTATAGAATAAACACTTCAAGTCGTTCAGAGATGGCAGCCACAAAAACACATTTATGATAATTTTGATAGGTTTACTGAAGAGGACAAAGCTTGATATCTAAGTTTTCATGTGAACCAGTGCCCCTGGTTTCATGTTCTTAAGTGCCTTATTGCAGGCAGTAGGAGAGAATTTTAGCTGGAACAACTGCCACAGCCACTATTCCTTCGGGGTTTTTTTTATGTCTAATCAGAAGAGCAAGATTCAAACACAGAAGAAAGTTCAACTTTGCCTTCTGGCTCTGTGTTACCCACCAGCACTTTTTGGTTTTGGAGAGAAGAGGCACTGAGTCTACATCTTAGCCGAGCTTCCATGAATCGCAGTCTCCTCTTCCCATTGCTGGATCTCAGACTGTTCCTTTGTGCACAGACACTATGCTCTGTGGGTTTGCTGCCAGAACTC
The DNA here is from genome assembly GCF_000695815.1 of Acanthisitta chloris. NCBI lineage: Eukaryota > Metazoa > Chordata > Aves > Passeriformes > Acanthisittidae > Acanthisitta > Acanthisitta chloris. The sequence goes on along the minus strand of NW_008685675.1, from coordinate 10,782 downwards.
CCTTGGCTTCTTCGTACATACATTTGTCTGTTCAAGAAGATACAGGTTTTTTGTAACAGGCTATTTTTGTATAGGCTTTTGATGTAGGCTTCAATCTGGAGGAGAGGAGACTGAGGACAGAGCTCATGGCTGGATACAACTTCCTCAGGGAAGGAAGTGCAGGGACAGCACTGACCTCTTCTCTCTGCAGCCAGGGACAGGACCCAGGGAATGGGCTGGAGTTGTGTCAGGGGAGGGTTAGGCTGGAGATTAGCAACTGGTTCTTCTTCCCCCAGAGGTGTTTGGGCACTGAACAGCTCCCCAGGGCAGTGTCACAGCCCCAAGGCTGACAGAGCTCCAGAGGTGTTTGGCCAATGCTCTCAGGCACAGGGTGTGATTGTCAGGGATGTCTGTGCAGGGCAGGAGTTGGACTGGATGATCCTCAAAGGTCCCTTCCAACTCTGATTATTCTGTGATTCTGTAATAACTTTCTACTGTGTTATTCTGACCTCTGGTTTTTAGACATCAACGGAATTTCACATACTTGTTTTCCACCATTTCTCTTACTAATATATCTAATGAAAAAAGGAATATCTTTGTGGCAGTCACTGGGAGTAAACACAGATGGTGCCATGAGTTTAATGTAGTACAAAGCTAGACTAGAGTATATTATTAGCAGGTAATATAGTCAAAGGATTTTAAACAATGGTATATTTATCCAGGATGGCAACGTTATTTTGTGGTCCTGGATTGCAATACACATATTAAAACTGATGATCTGTTTCCTGGGGATGGCTCAGTTCATGTCCAGCCAGACAGTGCCACCAACATGAAGGAATTTGTGCAAGGTGAGAAAAATGTGTAGCCCTTTGCTGGCTGAATGCCTAACACATGTAACAAAGTGGCATTTTGCAGAGAAATGCACACCACATGCCATTGAGTTTCCAAAGCAGGTGAGCAGGTTTGAGTACTTTGTTAGCATGACAGGATTAGGGGTTCCAGCAGTGACAGGATAATGGTTGGGAGCAATGATCTTAGAGGTCTCCTCCAACCTTGATGATTCTATGATTCTATGATCTAGTCCTTCTTCAGAGGAGATGGAGAGAGGAAGGACCTTGCTCCCTGTATCTATTCACCCCATATAACTTAGTTCAAGAGGGATATTTCCTCACAACAGCAATTGCTTAAATGGGAGGAATTTATATTCCAATTCCTCCACTGCATGGTAATTATTTTTAACAGAAGTCCTGACTTTTTTTGAATCATTCTCTGTTAGCACCATTTTGTGAGGTGCAAATGTTTTTAGCTGTGATGATTAATAGCAGATGATTTATCATATTTATATGGGCAGTAGGGGAGAACAGACACCCTAATAGAGTTTTGTCCTTGTTACAGTGGCTACTGTAGAATTCTGCAGTGAGATCCTCTCATCACCCCCTGCAACTTGAATTCTGAGTAGATGAATTGACAAAGGATATGATAAAACTATCATTAACCTCATTTTGCATTCAAGGAGATGAGTCAAAGAGGAAAGAAATTATTTCTCTAAGGTCTGTAGCAGAGATGTGAACAGAAAAGAAAGTTCCCAAACCCTTGACTCCATTTATTTATTATTTGTATTGCAG
>NW_008685675.1:7264-9147 GCF_000695815.1 Acanthisitta chloris | reverse complement strand
CCCTGATTGATAAACTGCTCATACACTAAAAATCTTACTAGATCCTGTCCAGAAAACCTGTGGCCCAGGCCACCCTGTCAGGTAGTTGTAGAGAGCTATGTGGTCGTCCCTGAGCCTCTTCTCCAGGCTGACCAAGCCCAACTCCCTCAGCCCTTGCCCATGTGCTCTAGCCCTTTGCTGCCCTCATTGCCCTTGGCTGGACTCGCTCCAGTGCCTCAATGGCCTTTGGGCAGTGAGTGCCCAAAGCTGAGCACAGCACTGAGCTGGGACCTCCCCAGTGCCCAGTGCAGGGGGATGACACTGCCCTAGTGCTGCTGCCACACTCTGCTGGAGCCAGGACAAGATGCCCTTGGCCTCCTTGGCCACCTGTGCACACTGTTGGCTCCCACTGAGCTGTGCCACCAGCACTGCCAAGTCCCTTTGTGCCCAACACCTCTGTCCCCACTGCTCCCCCAGCCTGGAGCTGCATGGGCTGTTGTGTCCCAAGGGCAGGACCAGCACTGAGCCTTATTGACCCTCATGCAGTTGTCCTCAGCCACTGATCAGGTCGGTCCAGGTCTCTCTATAGAGCTTTCCTACCCTCAGGCAGATCCACACTCATCCCAAGTGACATGCTTTATACATAGGTGTGTAAATCTGAAAAAGCTATGAGGTGGCTGTTTTATAATTAATTTTCTTCCTCAGACAAACAGACCTTGATGTTCATATAGCACTTCTTGTTCGTTGTCCTGGCTTTAAAGAGAGAGGACTCCCTAGGATTGGCCATTGGTCACATAGACCCAATGAGCATTCAAGGTCAAGAGTATATTACATTAGGCATAGCCCTGGTTGGACAGAAACATGCATTCCTCATTAAGGCAGCCATCGTAGCAAATGAAATTATAGTCCTATAAATCTGATTGTGTCTGTGCTAGAGTGAGGTAGTGTCTCACTGTTCAATTTCCCAGGGTACAAAACGCCACTCGCCGCAGGAATTCGGGAACTTTTTCTGTGGCAAAGAGAAAGAGAGATCCTAGGGCAGTAGATGTGACACTGAATGAGAAAGCTGTGAATATGTTGAAGGATGACAGAGGAATTTCTTTTGGTGACAAATCTACTTTTCTAGCCCATTTCTTTGAGGGAAATTGAACAGGGAGTGTCTGACACCTTTTGCTGTCTATCAGCCTGAGTGTAACATTAATTTAGGAGAAGTCATCTCAGCAGCAGGTTTGGCTAGGAAAGGAAATGAAAGACTGTATCCTCTGAAAAATACCTGTTTATCTGCCCATGGTATCTGAGAAGTTAAAGAGTTTCAGTGGTGTTTCATCATCTCTCCCTTCATTAATGCATTTTTCAGCCAGACAACAAGAAGGAGAGTTTAGAGAGATAAATACAATTGATGATGTAATGAAAAAAATCAGGAAACAATTATAAAGCCTTTTTTATGAAATGTTTTATGAGTCTGTATTTGCATCTGGGGAATATTAGAGTAAATATTGTGCAGGGAAATTAGTTTTAATTTCATGCTAACGGAAAAATCAATTTGGTTCTAATTAGGTTATGATTTCTAAAATATAATCAGGCAGTCATTTCAGTGTTTTGATTAGATTGTCCTATCATTTGTTTGGGTTTTGATAAATGCTACTTCAGAAACTGCCTTTCAACACAAAAGCAGCAGAATAGGCTTGATGTGGGAGGGTTATTCTAAAGGCAATAGTGGAAAAATTCTTTAAGTGGGTCATTGCCTGCAAGGGATTTAAATGGAGAGAACAGAGCTGTGGCACTTCAGTCTATAGCACAATGCCATGTAGGTGTGGAGAGGATGAGTGAGAATTGCTGGTGATTCTTTAATTTATGTCTGTTCAATAAGGTCTTCTAACTTCTCTGGCAGAGAGCAAAAAAAT
>NW_008685675.1:4888-7237 GCF_000695815.1 Acanthisitta chloris | reverse complement strand
ATGAGCTGAGGGCATTACTGCTTCCTGCACTTGCATACTTAAGTGTTCCTTGACCTTGCAACATGTGAGCTGGGAAGGCTTTCCTTGACTTTTTATATGAAATATGCCCTGAGAGAACCAGCAAGTAAATCACAGCAGCATATTAAGATTGTGATCTTCAAGCTGCTTTTAAAAATCTCAGCCAAGATCATTGCGTGAAGCTCTCTCAAAACATAAATTTGGCAATATGCGGACAGTGAGTGTGCAGCAGAGACTGTTTGCAGTCTACATTGCATAAAAAACAGTCTATGCAACATGAGATGTACTTAATAGAACAAGGGAGCCAGAGAGGGACTCTGTGTTAGGAGCTGCAGGGATAGGACAAGGGGCAATGGGTTCAAACTGAAGGAGGGGATGTTTAGGTTAGATATTAGAAAAAGGTTTTTCCCTGTTCTGGTGGTGAGACACTGTCCCAGGTTGCCCAGGGAGGCTGTGGCTGCCCCAACCCTGGCAGTGTTCACAGCCAGGTTGGCTGAGCCTTGAGCAACCTGCTCTGGTGGGAGGTGTCCCTGCCCAGGGCAGGGGTTGGGGCTGGATCATCTTTAAGTTCCATTCCAACCCTTAAATTCTATTATGACATTGAGGCTGTTTAAACTGCAGTTAGTTAAGAAATAAGGCTTAAAGTCAAAGGGCCGAGTACCCTTGTCACCACCACAGTCCTGCATAATTCTCTTCCTGTGTCTTTGGCTTTTATTTGCACAAATTGGTGTTGTTGTTCTCTGTTGCCTGAAGAAGAGGAGGCTCAGGGGAGACCTTCTCACCCTCTACCAACTCCCTGACAGGAGGTTGGAGTCAGGTGGGGGTTGGTCTCTTCTCCCAGGCAACCAGCAGCAGGACAAGAGGGCACAGACTCAAGCTCTGCCAGGGGAGGGTTAGGTTGGCTATTAGGAAGAGATTTTTTACAGAGAGAGTGCTCAGGCATTGGAATGTGCTGCCCAGGGAGGTGGTGGATTCACCATCCCTGGAGGTTTTCAAGCTGAGACTGGATGTGGCACTTAGTGCCATGGTCTAGTGACCACGGTAGAGTTGGACTTGATGATCTTGGAGGTCTCTTCCAACCTGTTTGATCTATGAGTGGCACTGAAGCTGTTTTGCCAGCTCAGTTCCACAGAGGCCAAGCTCTGTGAGGGTTATCCATACTGGGAGATGAAATGGTAGTGCTTTTTTCCACTCCTCTGTGTTCTCACTGTACCTACTCCATCTTTTTGTGTGTGTTTTTCTGTCCTCTTGAGTGACAAGTGCCTTTACTGAACAGTATATTATAATCAAAATGTCTTGTGCAAGAGCTAAAACTGAAAATACTGGCATTAAAAATTAATATGGTTGTCAATCAGGTGTCCACTTCTGCGTGGGGCATTGCTTGAGGTGAAGTACGGCATTACTCTTACGAGATCTATGATTTAGATTATTTCTTGGGACATGCCCAGACTTTTTTCCAGCTTAGTTGAAAGGAACATTATATGAAATTGATAAAAGGAAAAGGAAGGGGGGGAAAAAAAAAGGCCATGTACCCTTCTATCATCAATAAGGGATATAAAACCATGTTTAGAACCACCCTGAAAAAAAGATAAATGGGAAGGTGTGAGGTTAAGCCATTTCCTCAGAAAATATCTTGGTGAGAAATCTATTCAAACTTTCATGTAAAAATTAGAAATTATACCCTGACTGAGCTTTGATGTTTAGTAGAAAAACATCAGTGATTTGCAAGAGTTTTATTTGTACAATAAACTATCTCCCGAGGCTTTTTCTGAGGGAGCTTTTTACTTTTCCCCTGGATATTTGAATTTTTTAAAGCTGTTTATGATGTATTTTTCATGTTGGATGATTTATACTATGGCCAGTGATTGGAATGGCTGCTTAAATAATATATTCAGGTTGTATCATATGCTCAGAATTTTTAATTGTACTTCCTGCAACTCCTGGATTAATGGGCATAAATTCATCATGGGTTATTAATAAGATTATTAAAATCATAGCAGTTAAATCCTTCTGAGACTTGAAGTTTGCAGACTTAAGCAGATCAGAATTTGTAGTCCCATTTCAGATTGCTTGGAGGACTTCCAGACATGGTGGGAAGTTAATTAATAATGGCACACAAAGCCAGTGCCCTCAGAACGTGTTTTGGACAACGGGTGGAGAAAACGTTGGTTTGGACATATTTCTAAATATATATAGAATCATAGGAGTTTAGGGGTTGGAATGGACCTTAGAGATGATCCAGCCCCAACCCCTGCCCTGGGCAGGGACACCTCCCACCAGAGCAGGTTGCTCAAGGCTCAGCCAACCTGGCTGTGAACACTGCCAGGGTTG
>NW_008685675.1:0-4593 GCF_000695815.1 Acanthisitta chloris | reverse complement strand
CTCCTCTGGACTTGCTCCAACAGTTCCATGTCCTTCTTAGGTTGAGGACACCAGAACTGTGTGCAGTATTCCAGGTGGGTCTCAGCAGAGCAGAGCAGAGGTGAAGAATCACCTCCCTTGACCTGCTGCCCACACTGCTGTGGCTCCGCCCCGGCCTGGGTTGGTCTCTGGGCTGAGCTCACATTGCAGCTCATGAGGTGCTTCTCATCCACCATCACACCCAAGATATAGACACTAGTGGAAATTTCAGAAGTCTTTTCTCTGTGGAATTGATAATATAGTCATGCAAGTCAATGTTGTCCAGAAGAACTTTGTCTTAAGTTCCCTTCCATGAGTTCTTTCCAAGAAGGGACTTAACTACAAGTACTACTTCCTTGACTTGAATTTAGTGCTTTTGAATATCTGCCTTGAGGTTTTATATTTCTGTTCACAAAAGGGAATTCTGACTTTTGTATGAATTAGGAACCTTTTTAACACTCATCTTAATCCTTAAGAAAAAGATAAACTGAACAAACATTTTGTTTTCTAGTCCTATTCTCCAAGTAAAACTAGAGATATGTTGACGCTTTTTACTTTCTAGAAAGAAATGACAGTTTATAATCTATTTTTCAATAGCTGAGAACCCTGTTAATATTTGTGTGATTGGCATATGTCCTGAGATGATTGGCACAGATGAAATGCCGAGCATGCTCCGAGAGAGAGAGAGAGAGAGACTATGCACATGTGAGAGCGATTAGATGTGTTTCATGCCATAAAGAGTTTTTTCCACTGAGTTTCAAGATCTACTCATTTCTCTAACAATAAATTCAGGCTCAAACCTGTTCACAGCATTGTGTTTTGCTGGTGGAAAAACCTTGAAAAACAATCCTTTTTCCCCCAGTCTGATTTATGTTTTGGGCTTTTCATGCCAGTCCAAGGCAGCACATTCTGCAGTTGGATTCACTGCTCTGGGTGATCTGTGCTTGACTCGGGACTGGTGATAAGTGGGTTACATAGCCCTCAGGCATTCCAGGTCTGAAAATGGTCCTGGTGTAAGGTAGGGTTTACTTTGGGTGATTATTTTAGAGTCTACAGCTAAATTCTGCTGTGCTGTATCACTATGTGATAAGCTCAGGACAAGTTGTCTGAATATTTGAGCGAAGCTTGGCAAATGTTCATGAATCTGTAGCATACCCTTCTTCTCTATGCAATACCACTAAAAAGACATGGACTTTGGATTTGGCCTGAATCAACAGAAGTATAAATTCAAGGATGAATTTTAGCTTCAGCTTTCCATCGCTCTAATTTTCTCACCTCTTGACGCGACTCTATGGTGAGTAACAGAGGTGTGAATTGATTTTTGTGGAGTGGCCTGGAGTGTAATCTCATGCAAATGAGAGCTAGTTTTGGCTGATAGAATTACCTTGCCAGAGGTTTGCACCTTTCCTCAGCCAGTGGCCTGCAGAGCTCTGCTCGTAGGGCAAGAAAAGGCTGATTTTAATGGAGTGACAGTACTTGCAGCCAGGAGGATGCTGAAAATAAACAAAGCAAATTAGTTGAAGACATAATATGAGGTTTATCAGAGCTATTATCTGTGTTCTATTGCCTGCATAACGAGACCTGTGCTTAAATGATTTATACTTCTCAATGTGGCACCTGCATTGATCCCATCTTGGATCATTCTACAACTGGCAAGGAAATTTGAGCTGAGAAATGAATGTTAAAAGGGATCACATGTTAAAAGTAGATGTTAAAAGCAGATGATATCCATGAGGCTCAGAGCATGGAACAGAAGACTCACAAGCCTTGCAGGAAGTTGCTTGATTATTCTAACCTCTAATCCCTGCTGTGAGGACCGTTGCCTTTCAAGCCCACATATGGGATGTTTCTCTGTGATAAGAGCAAACTTCACCAGGTTGACTGTAAACATTCCCAAGGTGCATTAAATAGCAGAGTCTTCCATAAATTCTGCTGCAAAGGCTGGAATATGCCTCCCAACCTTGTTTCTAAGTGGAGGGTTTCCACTTTGTAGTCTCTCTCAGGATCTTTGCATTCTGCAATCTGTTGCCCAAATTGATGTTAATATGATGTTTGGAAAGCTGCTGGTGGTTCTTTCAACCTGAACCAAAGATTTAATGGGAAAAAAATAATCAGTGACTTGTTGAATCCTTAGGTCAAACAAACAGTTACTTTGCTGGAAAGCTATTGAAGGATGTCAGTTGTCTTCATGACAGTCTCTAGCCTTAGATCCATTGGAATGGAATACCATGAGTCTCCTGAATATCAATGGCATGTGACCCATGAAATTACACCCAGCTGTATGATCTATCAAGCAGTCATGATTGTTATAAAAAAAAAAAGAAGAAAAATGCAACTTCTGTGTAATTCAGTAAACCAATCACAGTGTGAAAAGCTGTTTGAAACTGGTGCTTCTTTCTTAGAGGTCTTTCTACCAGCTGTTAGTCTGTGCTGTTTATCTTCACTGTTTCATGAGTGTGGAGGTGTATGGCACTTGTGGTACCACATGGATCTCAGAATCAGTCAGGTTGGAAGGGATCACAGTAGATCATCTGGTCCAGCCTCCCTGATCCAGCAGAGCCAGCCCAGAGCACATGGCTCAGGATTGTGTCCAGATGGTTCTGGAACACCTCCAGTGAAGGAGAATCCACGACCTCTCTGGGCAATGTGTTCAGTGCACAGGAAAGAAGTTCTTCCTCCTGTCCAGGTGGAGCTTCCAGGGCATCACTTTTTGCTGTGGCCTCTTGTTTTATTGGTTTCCATAAGAGAGGAAAAGGATTCTCTAACCCCTTCATGCAATAGTTGGGTGTTCAGTTTCTGCCCTGCTCCTCTGAGTGTATAAACAAGAAATGGAAGCAACTTGCATTGCTAATAGCATTAATTAGCTTTTTCTTCTCCTTTTAGATGGTACATGTGTACTTGCTCACCATGATGAGCCATTTTATCCTTGTGAGCTAATAGAGGAGGATGCAAGTGAATCCATGTAGGTGCAAAGTGCTGTGTAATATCAACAGGAGAGGGAGTTTCCCAATATATTGGGGAGAAGGGGACCAAGATGTTGATGTCAGGCTATCTTTTCTTAGATGATGCAGTGATTAAAAAGTCTGAGATATTCTTTGTAGTGTCTGCTAGAGGAGGTAAATATTTTGCACAGCAAAAATAAAGGTATATGCTACATTCACACCAACTCAGTCATGCTTTCTTTTAAAAAAAACCCATGTCATGGTTTAACCCCAGCAGCAACCAAACCTCACACAGCCACTTGATCACTCCCCCACCAGCAGGATGGGGGAGAGAATCAGAAGGGAAAAAGCTAGAAAACTCATGGGTTGAGAGAAAGACACTTTAACAGGGAAAGCAAAAGCTGCACACACAAGCAAAGCAAAACAAGGAATCAATTCCCTGCTCCCTATGGGCAGGAGGTGTTCAGCACCTCCAGGAGAGCAGGGGCACAACACACATAATGATTACTTGGGAAGACAAACACCATCACTCCAAACGTCCTCCCCTCCCCTTCCTTCTTCTTCCTCCCTTTACACACCGAGCATGATGTCCTATGGTATGGAATGTCCCTTTGATCAGGTTGGGTCACCTGTCCCAGCTGTGTCTCCTCCCAACCTCCCATGCACCTCCCATGTATGGGAAGCAGCAAAGGCCTTGGCTCTGTGTGAGTTCTGCTCAGCAACAACAAAAACAGCTCTACATTATCAACCCTGTGCTCTGCACAAATCCTAAACACAGCCCCATACTAGCCACTGGGGAGAAAGTTAACTCCAGCCCAAGGTAGCATACCCCACAAATAAAACATTTTGCATGTCTAGTGTTTCCCAGGAAGATTTCTCTTTAAATAGATTTTGCAGGTTGCTTCTATAACAGCTGCATATCCTTGTACAAGGTTGTGTACAGATTTGATTTGCAATTTCATTTTTTTCATGACATGTGTACCTTCTTTTATTCATTCTGTCTCTAGCCATCTGAGGTGTTGATGTTCAAGTGTAAAGAGAAAGGGAAAAATGAGGAATATGTTGCTTCATTCAGAAAAGAAAGATGTTTGTATTTTTAACCTTCTGTTGTCTGTAAAAACCTTGCATTAAATACATTTCAAGGCTCCTTTAAGGATCGCTTGTCAATTGGATAAAAAAAGAATTTTAAAAACCCAAACACTCATTACTAAATTATCTTTTATGAGAACAGAAGGAGCTCTGGATAATAGGCATTTGTTCCAAAACAAAACAGTTATTTGTTCAGGCTATGGAAGTTATTAATTATTTACACCTATTCCTACCTCAGTTCTACCTCTAGTTAAAATTCATGGCTTAGGCACTCATCAAATATTGATTTTTACCAAAGTTGATGCTTTCCCTTTAACATTATTATAATGAGGGATAAAAATCAAATTGCCTTCACTGAAACTCAATCATTCTCACAAGCCATCTGCATTGATCTTTTTTCCTAGGTTTTACCATAAATTATTCTATTCAATTAAGTAAACCCCACACATAATGACATTTTGTGAGCTAAATAATTTATTGACTATTTGCAGCTAAACTTCTCAGGCTCTGATGCACAGTTATTTTCATAACATTAATAGTTATA
>NW_008685674.1:0-253 GCF_000695815.1 Acanthisitta chloris | reverse complement strand
TGCCCCCCGCGAGATTCTGTCCTTCCCGGGCAGGGGACACGGAGCCAGGGCTGGGAGCTTGGCACGTGGCCGGGCTGTGCTGCCCACAGGTGGGCTCTGAGGATAGGGACCAGTGGGGCCTGAGCCTGCAGCCGATGAGACAGTGTCCCCAGCCCCGGGAATGAGGTGAGCACCCACCCTCAGGGATGAGCTGCTCCCACAGGACACCTCCCTCCAGGGACCTTGTCCCCAGCCTGGGGTCTGCATGAACCAC
>NW_008685673.1:3600-14401 GCF_000695815.1 Acanthisitta chloris | reverse complement strand
CAGGGCACGGCCGCGGTGCCGCCAGCGCGGAAGGCGTGGGATGCCCAGGAAAGCAGTAGGAAGGGATTGACACGGCTGTAACATCCCCGGCAACAGCCTCCCGAGAAACACAAACACGCACTGTGCAATTTGCTACTTAGAAAGGTAGAGAAAATTGTAGTAGGAAGCCAGAATGGGATGTGAAGCCACATCACAGGAAAGTTTGTGCTCCGCGGAGGATGGAGGAGCAGACGGCAGTTTGGGAGTGCTGTTACACCGTCCTGCTTTTGGATCCGCTGTGCAGAAAGCACTCACTGCACTGCAGAGAGTGAACATTTGGGACAGGTTAGCTGGAGTGGGACCTGGAGCGGCCAAAAGCAACAGAAGAGGAACAAGCAAAGCAAAAGCAGGTGCTCAGGGAATAAGGCCTCAAGGTAGCAAAGTGCTGCTTCCCATCCTGCTGTCAGAGGATTGCTGGCACCCTGGGAACCATTCCCAGGAAAGGAACCCCTGAAAAAAGCAACACAAGATGCAGATTTGCTGTACAGGAACCTGTCCCTCTTGAAAAGCTGAAAAAGCTTGAAAGTCACAGCTTTCAGACACAGTGACACAGGGCTCTCCATCTTCAGCTAATCGGTTTGCACCCAAAGCACTGACCATGCTCCCGCAAGCAAGTTAAGCCCATGTCAGCAGGTGAATCAAATAACCAAAGAAAAACAGATGAAGTTACGAGCAATCATATCTTATTGCCCTTCAAAAGCCTGTTCTGCCTCTGGCTGACAGCACCCTCACCTCAGCAGAGGCTGACAAGGCAGCTGCTCCCACCACCTGCAGTCCCATCACACAGGTTCGTGCTGCCAAAACAGCCAGCAGCACATACTTGAACACGTGGTTGCATTTCTGTTGAATTAATCCAAACACGTGCCACAGTGCTTACATCAGATTAAAAATGGTCCCCCTGCCTGCAGCCATCCCAAAGCTAGTGTGGCAGCAACAGGTGATCCCAATCTAACACAAACCTTGCTCTTTCCAGGACAGCTGAGCAAATCTGAGCCAAGAGGGAATACGAGGCAGCTCAGCACATCATGCCATGTGCCTGTAGCATTTATCATCCAGTACTACATTCTGTGAAACTGGATTTACCATTTCAGAGTACAGTTTGGTATTCTGGTAAAATAAAAAAAATAATTTTTTGGTAGTTCCCATCTCTCCCCCAGTCCAACCAATCTCAGTGACACCGAGGGGGTGAATCAGTGACAGGAGTGTATGTTGTACACTATAGTACACTACCTAGGTGCAACAACATTGGCTTAAAATTCTATTTAAATGTGCTGTGGAAGAAACCACCCCAAAATATGCCTTATCTCTTCAAATCACTCCTCTCTCCTCAAACCACCAGAGCAGAATTCACCTGCTTTCCTTCTCATCTCACCACACAACTCTCCATCCCTCTGTCATCACCATCTTTCTAGCTGCCTCACATATAACTTCCTCTACTCACTTGCAAGACACCTGTAAATCCATCTTGCAGCTCCGCTCTCTTCCTCACACTCCAAACCACTTTGAGTGCTCGGCTTTATAACTCCCAGACTATCATACTGCTCAGTGCCTCTCTCACTATCCCTGGTAACACTGCATTTCTCTGAAGCAACTTCTTAAGGTTATATAAGCAATCTCTCCCTGGATATTCCATAAAAAATGAGTTATCATGAATATTTCTATTTGTCCACTTCTGTTGAAGTTTCAGTGGGCTAGGAAGCCTGTTTCTTCCAAAAGGGAAAGATTAAATGTGCTACTCTTTATGTGGATGCTCAATTCAGACTAATAGATATGGAAGATTTTTACTGATTCTGTAACAGGTTACAAGGTGTTAAAACTTGCTAACTTATGATATTTGAAACAATTTCAGTATTAATACTATTTTGGAATGAACAAGGCTGGAATCTGTTTACAATTCTTAAAAACATTTAGGACAATCTATGCAAAGTTTGGGTGTTTTTTATACAAGAAAAATAAGCTAAATCTAAATCAATTAATGAAAAATAATATACTAAATCAAAAGCAATTCATTTCAAATGTCACACTAGAACTTTTTTTTGTGTAAGTTCTTTCTTCAGTTTATTTTGAAGTTCTAAACATGTAATAATTGCTTTCTGGAACAGAACAACCACCCAGCAGTAGCACTGCTATGACTGCTGATGTAACCTGTAGGTCGTTCCAATGTAAATAAGGCCTCTGAAGCACAGCCCTGGTGCCCTTTCTGCAGCCTATCCTCTGCTGCTATGAGCACTACACTTTCCCACAGAAACACGAAGAAGAAATAAACCACAAGACAGTATTTCATTGCAAAAACTGGCCAAATCCCTACCCTGCCAGCATGCAGTCGTATGATGCATTAACAAAATGGTTTTCGGTGATAAATGTCATCTTGCCCATCCATTCAAGGATAATTGTGATAAGTAAAATTATATGAATTGTCACAGATTAAGGACAACCACTTTTCCCTCAGCCCCCATCCACCTGTGCTTTAGAAGACCCTGCTGTAGCACAAGGAACTTTCAGACTCAGATTTTATTTGCATCCTTTAATTGAGGTCAGTCTGTCTTAAAAGCCAAGATCGCATAGATTTTGGTTTTCTAATACTTGTTAAGTATGTAAGAAACTGGTTTTAAATTCCTCAGAATGCTACACACCAACTGGGGGATTCCTATTCCTTACCTGGCAGGCAGACAGGACATTCCTGCAGGTGGGAAGTTCTCAGGCACTAAGAACCTCAAGGGAAAAATCCATAACCTTCCACTCAAGCCACTTTAAGTGTCCCCAAGGACCACCCTTCCCAACTCTAAAATAAATTTATGCCAAACCCAAAAAACCCAGGCATTCCAGGTGCATTAGTCTGCAGTCCCAACCTTTCAAATTCTCAGGGAAAAAATACAAATCTGTAATGTGTAGCAACACCACCACTCAGCTGCTCTGCATCACTGTTCATCAGTCTCTTCCAGTGGTTTCTACAGAGTTCAGGCTTATCATCTGCATGCACAAATGGGAAAGCTGAAGCACACAGCACAGAAGAGCCTGCAGTCACCCTGCAAAGCCGTAGCAAAACCAAAACCAGATCACATATCTGATTGCAAGTCAAATGCTCTGTCTACGTTATCACTTACACTTAAATAAGAGGTAATAATTTTCATAATAAAATTGAAAAGATATTAACATTCGAGGTCTTGTTCTGCTCAAGCTTCTCCCCACATCTCATAGATACTACAGCATAAAAGGATCCTGCCAGGCCTTCGTGCCACTGCAGCAAACGAGAGCAGACCAATCCTAGTTTAAAGGGAAATCATATTTGTGCATATATAAAAGCTACTATCAACCCCAAGTCTCCCCCAGAGTAACCCCAGAGTAATGAGTGCATAAACTGGGAGAGAGGGAACTTGGAAAACCACGTTCAGACACTTCTCTTCAGTAGGAAGATTGCAAAAGGCCATCTAATAGGAGGAGCAGCTTTTAACCAGCTACGGCATACTGCAAAATAAGTTTCTGGGAATATCCCTGTTTGATAGCTCAATACACACTGCAGATAAGTGCCATTCCCAACTCCTGCTGTCAGCTAAAATGTAAGATGTAAACCAGACCCCATACATATGCTACATAAATATTCTTGACACGAGCATTAGCCTATTGTGCTTTCAGTAAGTATTTAAATTATTCTTGTCCTGGTTAAAAGAGCTAGTAAGAACATGGGAAATCATCACTAATTTTATGAGTACCTTCCTAGTGCTTATCGGATCATACTGCAACATTTCTTCAAAGATCATTAAGACAGAATTAACCGCTTCAGGAGAGACCTTACCTGATGAATGATGCTGCCTTGTATGACAGAAATGATAGCAGCACCTCTCTTTACTGCTGTAATAGCGGGAGCTCTCTCTTCTGGGCACGAACAGATTGTCTTCAGTCTCAGTGAAACAGGCTGTAAAACTCTTTACCTTCTCCCTTTAAACACTAAGGACAATTTTCCTCCTGTTTCATCAGGCAGCAAAAGCAATCATCTCTTTAAGCAGCAGCAACTGACACCTATTTACTAGGTAATTGCTGCAGTTAAGGGGGATTAAGCACACTGAACTCTCTTTCGGTGATAAGACAAAGCCACCCCCTCCCATCTGCAGCACTTCGCGGACGAAGCTGGGAAGAGCTGAGCCTGCCAGACCTGCCAAACGGGGGGCACAAACGCTGGCTAGAGCCCCTCAGCCTTAGCTGCAGGCAGTACCAAAACAAGATGTGTGCCCCCAGTGCAATCACAGCAGTAGTGGTGCCCGACACAAGGCCAGCGGCAGCAGGAGACCAGAGAAGCACCTGAGCATCTCTGTCCCTCCGCCAGCCACGCTGGGCAGATGGGCAGGGGCTCAGCAGAGGGCAAGGGCAGCACCTGCTGCAGGCTCAGGGCGCAGCCACCTGCCATTAAGAGCAGCGTGAGCTCTGCAAGGTGGGAAATAAAATAAAAATGGTGAAGCAGCAAAGGCCAGAGTGGTACAAAGCCTACACAACGGGATATAAACAAAATGCTAGTAACAAGAGATGATATAGAAACAAAACATCCAACTAACTTTTTACTTGTTAGGAAATGATACTTACGCTGCTAGATCTGACAAACTCATACAGCTGAGTGGTTGATCTGTGCCTCTGCAGAAACACCCCAGCTAGGACAAAATATGCTAGCTTACAAGTAAGACACCCAACTTGAGATCAGCCTGTTTACATCATGCAAACCTAAGGGCAAGGCAGCTTCTCCCACAAGGAGTGTGAAATATTGGTAAGGAAAACAAAGCGCAGGAAAGGAAGTAACAGCATAGGTTTGCCAAGAGTCAGGCTATCAGGAATAAAAGCAACAATTCCCTGTCAGGCAAAGGCCATAAAGTTCATTTCAACAGTCTGTTGTCCCTTTGTTTTTAATGCTAGCTTCCCTCCCAACCCCTCATTTCAGGTATGGTACCACTTCACTTTTTCTCCTTTTTAAACATTACGCTTTTTAATCATACAATTTACTGACATATACACAAAAAAAAAAGCTTTGTGGATTGATTCTTATCCTGGAAGTACCAATTCCACATTGTCCCATGGTTTAAGAGAAAAATGTGACACTCCAAACTTTACACTGTTTAAATGTTATTTTATTAAATATCTTCAGTTCAAGGTTTCATTGTAACAAAGCTATGAAGGTTCTACCAACATTCAGACCAAACAAACAAACACTAGCTAACTTTAATTATTTCTATATCATGCAAAAATTCTGCATCAAATGCCTTCCATTTCCTGTTTAAAATGTGATATTTATAATATATATTATATAGATGCTTACATTAGCCCCATAAGAGAACATTAAGAATGCTAAAGGTGTACAGCTGTGTTTGATAATGGCCATACCAAGCTAAGGTTCTCATTAACTTAAAAGGAAACAAAACAAACAAAAAATCCAAAAGAGTTTGTCTCCAAGACTGTGCAAAAACAAAAAACCCAACAGTTCTGTTCTTTTAAAATTTTCTCTGAAAGATGCATATACTTAATACAGAGGGTTTTCTTTTTTAATTATTAATAATCATCAGGTAAAGCGACAAGGAAGATCAGACCGAAAGAAGGCATGCATAATGTTTGGTATTTATCATCTTTAAATGGCATAATTGTAATCTGTTTGCTCTCTCTTTGTCTTTAAAAAAAGTCTGAATAAAATATCAAGGCTTTTCACTTTTCTGCTTCACTCACTGGCTTAGTGCTGTCTTAAAAATGTTTTGCAATAATAAAATCTAGTGTTTGCCCCCCATGGTTCAAACCCCACACTCCTCCCTGGGGTAGTGGAGGGAGGAAGAAATGGGTGTTTGCTCAGACAAACCTGGAAAGTGTGGACGGTCTTTTCCTTATCAGGGGTTAGCTGATCTAATCCTGGTGTGGGATAGCACCTAACAAAGGGAGCAGAGTGCTATCTGTTGCAAAGTGACAGCTCCACTTTGTGCAACAGCTTTTATTTTCTGCATTTTGTTGAGTAAGGACTAAAATTCCATATTGGCTTTCTTCTCTTCTGTGGTCTGCAAAAAGCTTGCCAAACCCTTAGCATGCTGTCAAGGCAATAATTTTAACTCCCTCTAAAGATCCGAAAAACGATTGGGGTAGACAAATTCAGTAAAAGCTCATCCCAACTTCTGCAAGTGATGCCTTCCCTTGGTCAAGACAAATCCTATCAAGTGCACCAGAAAGGCCATTTTCTTCATGGGGCTAGGCTCCCTCCTTGGTAAGGTCAACAAAAC
Source organism: Acanthisitta chloris (assembly GCF_000695815.1). Classification (NCBI taxonomy): domain Eukaryota; kingdom Metazoa; phylum Chordata; class Aves; order Passeriformes; family Acanthisittidae; genus Acanthisitta; species Acanthisitta chloris. The sequence continues at coordinate 8,123 of NW_008685673.1, read as the reverse complement.
ACCTCCAAGTTCCCCACCCAATGAGTAAAGGAATTGAACTCCTTTTGCAGCAAAGAAAAGAAAGGAAGATGAATTGGCCCAAAGGACAAACATCAGATCACATGTGCTCATTCCCTTTCCCCTCTGCTTCATGAGGTATCCTCTAACACCCAGAGGCAACACGGGAAGGTGGCCTGGAGTCCTTCAGCTACAGCTTTTGAGGTTCTGATCTGATAGTTTTCTGTGTTACAACATCACTGTAAAAAATAGAAAAATTACCCAAATAAACACTAGGAAACATGACACTTACAAACATCAGATGGGTTAGTGGTGGGAAGAAGCACCTGCCTGGGGCTGCTGGCTCCCACTGCTATTTTACTCGGAGAACAAACAAATCAAACAGGAGGGCCAGGTAACCCCTTTAATTCTACGGGTGCATATATTTCAGTATAAAAAACACACGCTATTTATGCCTCATATAGGAGTGTATGTGCAAGTTTTCATGAAGAACATAACACTAAGTTTTTTGTCTGCTTCCTAAGGAACACGTGTTCTGCAGCACTGTGGATCCCAACTACACTACTATAAAGGAAAAAAAGGAATAGAAAATCCCATACGTTTACCCTCTTCCTCTAAAATCTCTGCTCTTAATGCAATGCCTTTTTTTGGTTTTGTTAAATTAAATAAGCTGGCTTCAAAACTCCATGTTTGGCCAGATAGTGGCTCTTTCTAAAAGCAGTATCACTGAAGAGCAAGCTTGTATTCAAGTTATATTCACTTAAACCCATTTTTTAATCCCTACTTCCATCTATAGTTTTAAATCAACATCCCATTTTGTTTTACTTCATTAAAAAAAAAAAGAAAAAAAAAAAGAAAGAAAAAAAAAAGAAAGAAAAAGTCAGTTTTGGGATCCAGCAGCTGAGCAACCAGCTTTCCATAGCGTTCTTGCTGTGCAGAAATTGAAGAAGAAACAGGCTGAAGTCAGACTACCGGGCAACAGGAAGAGAAGTGCCTCCTCTCTCTTGAACCCCAGTCTTCACACTGGCTCCTCTGGGGTCTCCTCGCCTCCTCGCACCGACGGAAGTTGCAGCACAGCCTGAATGCAGTATTAGCTTCCACCATGGCTTTGTGGAGCACAGTTCAGCCATCCGCTGCTCAAGCCGCCTCCTCTTTTGCTCTCCCTCTCTCTTTCTCTCTCCTTCACTTTTGCTTTCCCCCTCACTTCATTTCTGAAAGATGTTCCAGCTGCTGCCATTTTCTTAGCCCTGGGGGAGGGGGCATGTTGGATAATCTGTCATTTATTTAGCATTATTCCTGTTTTTTATTATTTTATACAAACAACATGTCTTTTTTTTTTTTTTTAGATTTAAAAACACCTTCGTACAGCAGAAACAGACACGATGGATCCATGGAAAACAACAGAAAGGCAGTGCCCGGAGCATCAGATGCATGCAGGGTTTCGTGCATTTGGCTGCTGCCTGTTTGTAATTTGTATTTATTTTTTTAATGTCAAAACAGACATGACCGTTGCTGTCACTCAGGCACTCCAGAGCTGCTTGCTAGGAAGATATTGCCCTCCAGCTGAGTATCTCCACAAGTTGCTGCAGTCAGGAAGAGGTAGTGTCCACCCAGAAAGGAGAGGAGAGAACAGGATAGAAGATAGAAGGAAATAAAGCCAAACATTAGCTGTACACAGTTTAGAAATCGCAAGTTTTCTACAGGCTAATTATTTGGTGTAGCTAGAAACTCTTCCTAACACAACAGAGACCGGAGGTTGTGAGGAGAGCTCTGAAGACAAGAGGCACACACTTTCCCTTCCAGGTGGCTGAGTATGCCAATGAAAGTGAACTACCTGCTGAAATGAATTCCATAATTCATTGGAGCAGACCTGGGCCCACTATCTAATAGTGACGACCCAGAAGCTGAAGAAGTTTCCTAAGGGGTGCTCAAAGGCTCTGGTCCTAAGGAACAGTTTCTGCCTCACTTCCCATTGACTTTTGCCTTGTAATGAATTATAATTCTTTTTTCTTGTTTGTTTGGGGGTTTTTTTAAGCCTTCAGTAATTTTGTCTCTGAATGTTCTTAATGTTTGAACAAATCTTTGAGCTTTGCTGCGGTTTTGTGAAGTTGTAGCCCTAGTGACTGCTTTTAGCAAACGTTCCTCCTAGATGATCTTCATGTTCCAAATTACTGGATTTATTTTGATCACTTTTAAGTCTGGGGTTTTTTTAATATTTGTTTAGCATTGTCCTGTCACAAAAGTATAGCCAAAACCTTCTTTCTACCATTTCTTAGTTGCAAATCCTTGTAGGAATCTCTCTTATTAAAGTCTTCTCCCTTTTTCGTTCCTACTCTCTCCTCACACAGAATTCCTCTGATTAACATGAAACTTCTTTTACGGCTGCAGTTTCCTTTTGAGATGGCTCACCCAAAACTGAACTCTGCTTTCCAGGTGAGAACAAACCACTGATTACTATTTAAGCATTCTTATTCACCTCATTCATTCTTCATCCTTAGCTTTCACTGCACATGGGCCAACACTGCTCCCAAATGATTGAGTGTGTTCAGATGGGGCTGCCCACACTGCCCACATGGGCACACCTCCTTCAGAACCCACAAACACATGCAAATACTTCAACTTCTATTTAGTGTAAAGGGTTTTTAAAATATTGTTTTAACCAACATTTTGTGGTTTGGAAATAGCTTCTGCTCTGCATTTTCAGAAACCCTCCAGCACATACTTTTGGAGGGTTTCAGCATTTCAGCAGCCAAGTCAAGGGAACATACCTCTTCTGTAGCAGCTAAGACTTTCCATTCCTCAGCACTCCTAAGCATAGCCACTGAGCTATACCAATCTTTAATTTAATAATTTCTTCTGCATCTTTTTTTGGACTAAATCCAGGACAGAAGTCTCTGTCAACATGTCTGTGATGAAATCTGATGCAAGTTTTTTGTTTCCCTGCAAAGACTTTATCCTATTCACTGCCTTACTTCCTGAAAATTCAGCTGATTGTCCAGCTCTCTTGAAAGCTTCCCTGCTTCTGGTGCCCCCAACTGGCTTTTGCTTTTCAAATTCCTTCTGTGACCTCTGCAGTTTGCTTGTGATAGTTCACATTCCTTTCCATTGCCTTCAGTAGGGTTGAATACCTCAGAAGATACAGGAATAAAAAGTGCTCTTGGCTTAGTCCCAAGTAGTTCATGGGACTAGAACTCAAGTAGCAACTATACTTGAGTGGTTCATCCTCAAATGACCACATTAAAAAACGCTTTCCTCCCAGCTGTAGATGTTTGTTGTGTTTGCTCTTAAATAGAAAATCTTTAGTAAAAACGTCCTAAGATTAGGAAACTTAGGTCTTTAAAATGAATGCAACATATACTTCAGCATAAAACAAAAGGAGGCAGAAAGACTTTGTACACCTGACTAAAAGAAACCAGTAAGGCAATAAACTGGAATGTCTAAATGCTGCAGAAGGAGATGGATCTGATGTCCTTTAGAAACAAGCAACAATTGTTTTTCCATGACAAATTTTATAATCAAAATTTCCTCCAATACTGAATTGTGGCAAGTTAATTGGGGGATATTTTAAGTCCTCTGATGTTATTCTTTGTTTAGATTTTTTCCCATCTGAGTTTTCTCAACATGGTACATTAAATAGTTTTGGCTTATCAGAAAATCACTAGTAAAATTTACATTAATAAATCTTTACCCCTTATGGCATAGAAATTGTTCTGTGTGGATTCTGCAATATTCTCTCTAGAATATAACTTCTCATGAAAAAAGTTCTCTGAAATCACCCCCAGCATGTAAAGGTAGATCCCTGACAGCTGTGGAATAGCAAACCTGTGCACAGCATGAGAGACTCTTCCTCTCTGCTCTGGATTAGCAGTCTGTCTCAGCACAGACCTGAGTACCTGGGAGGAAGCACTGCTGCTACAAGAGTACCTACGCTTAGAACAACTGTCTGGCACACGACTCCAGTTTGCCATGTGGCATATAATCCTATGGAGTCCAGAGGACAGGGCTTAAAGGCAGGGACACCAACTATAGCAGAAGCTTTAAGCCTACAGACAACTAAATATGGCTCTCTCACAGCCACATAAACAGCACTGAATGCTGAATTCCCACAGACAACAGCCTTAGCTGTGTGTATGATACACTCCTTGCCTGGCAGTCCATACCCGTATTTGATCCTCACTGGAGAGGTGCTGCAGGAGCTCCAGAGCAGTGGTAGTGGACGTTCAGCCACTTGCCGTCCCGGCGGTGCCAGACGCGTGTCTCTTCGGACTGCGTGGTGCGGGGCCGGCCTTGGCCATCGATGTACTGCGTCAGGCGGATGTACGCGATGCAGGCAGCGTCTTCACCGATGACGTGGACGTGAGGGTTCAGGATGGTCGTGTGTATTGGCTTGCTGTTCTTTGACAGTACTGGCAGAACATACAAAACTGTCAGAGTCATTTTACTGCTATGAAGGAAGAGCCCCCCAGATTCTCCAACCTCTTTTGTATTTTACTCACCTGCCACTGGACTCTGGGGTACAATAAAAA
>NW_008685673.1:0-3576 GCF_000695815.1 Acanthisitta chloris | reverse complement strand
TTCCCTATCACCACCAGTTGTTCTCCTTAGGAACTGCACACTTGTTATTGTGTAAATCCCCTGCCCCCTTTGCTCCCACTTCCCCTGCAAAGCATACTCGCCACCTTTTCAACAGCAGTGCTGCTGTCTCTTCAGTTATAGCACAAGATCTTTTAATTACAGAATATTGTTGCAAAGTAGTCAATAATCGGGAGATCTTTAAGCTAGGCCAGCATTAAATATGATCAAGCCTCAGAAAAGTGTTAAAATCACTCCTTAACAGGTTGCTGAGAGAGACAAAGTCCCTGCGTTCTTAGAGCACTACAAATTGCCCATACTAAGGACCTTGACCTAACCCCCAAAATAAAACAAATTGAACAGCTCAGGATTTAAATTTCAATTATCTCATCCTGTGGAGACATCCTGGAAGGGAGGCAAATCCGGGAGTATAAATGATAGCATTTCTCCCAACTCTCTTTCCTGACCCAGGCTGACAAAGTGACCATGTAATGGGTTCATTACGTGTCAGAGATCTGAAACCATCCAGGGAAAACTTAAAGCAAAGGCATGACTGTCTTTATGTCTGACCATTCAGTATATCTACCCCAAACATACATGCTGATTCCATAAAAATGTGATTTTTCCCCATTTTCATATCAATAAGAAGTCCAGTGCCTCAAACTTTTAAAGCTCCTGCAGCCCATGCTTACAAAATATTTGCACCTAGCAGATTGCATGCCTAGAGTGAAGGGATATGGGGGTTAGAATTGTTGCTGAACAGGCTTTTTGAGAGAGCCTGCTGGCTTTTATGAATGCATCATAACCCAAGCACAATCAAATTCTTGCTGATTCTGATAGCCAGTAAAACCAAGGACAATTTTCCCCCCAAAAAGTGGCATAAAGGAAGAGCAGAGAGAAAGCTGTTGGTGTTACCAAATCTACCCACTCACAGTTCTCAAAGTAAAACTTATGGAAATCCATTCCTTCAACCAGGTTCCCCAGTGCTTCAGGTTCAAATGAGGTCAAGCCAGGATCACAGATTTTTCTGCAAAGAAAAGCACCACAGGCTTACAGTCTGCATTTGAGCCCAAGCGCTATTTACACAGTGAAGTGCTGGTAAGTCATTTGACTCCCACCCTGTGTGCACCTAACGGTATCTCCCTACTCCAAGGAGTAAGCTCCTGAAGGACTCAGTCATGCTGCAACAACAAGGAGCCAAGTAGTTGGCATTTCACATAAAACAAGTCTCTAGGATTCTGGCTTTCCTTTTATTCTCTTTCTGCTCATCTCACTGCCCTCCCCCAGACTTTTCTTACAAACTCAGGACATTTTCCTTATGTTGGTCCTGTTGCTGTTTGATACCTGACTTCTACTTGATATTCGTCTGGAGTTCTACTGTATCCCCTACTCCTAACTGATGGAGGCTAGGAAGGACAAAACTTTTTACCATCCCTGACTGCATGACAACTTACACCCAGGAGCCAGAGCATCACTTGCACACAAACTGATAAACAACCTGTCAGAAAACATCTGTACTTACGTATAAGCCTCAAAATCTCCATTGTTGATGGCTTCTATCAGCTGCTCTGTTATCTTAATGATCTCTTGCTTACGCACTGTGAACAAGAAAAAAGAGCATTTTAACTGTGCTTAAGAATTCAGTGGGAATATGTGGCTAGTGGGTGCTTCCTACAAGCAATTTGTGGAGCACCATTAGTCTAGATCTCATAGGATGCTGCTCCCTGCATTCTGGTGATATGCAGTAATAACAGCCATCCACATGAGAGTAGGGGGGCAGTGGTATGAAAGGGAAATGGTGATCCCATAATGCAGGGAGAAACGAAATAAAGAGGTCATATTCAATTTTCTTTCTTCTAGAAAGGTCAAGGCACCAGAGGTGTCTCCTGAATGAGAACCCGAGGTGCTTCTAGGGAGTCTGACCAATGGCAGTGAACCTGCCAATGTGAAGCACTTTTCTATCCGCTTAAGATGTGGAAAACCTTCACCACAGTAGTCATATACAAATGGCCAACACACAGGATCAAGCCAATTGGAAAAAGTCTCACAATAGCTTGCCTATCACCATCACCAACACCACAGCTATTATGAATCCTGCAAACAAGCAACTGGGACATGTAGAGATGACTTCCACAAGCTAGAAAGACAACCGCAGCAGGATGGATGGGTTGGATGAACAGGTCCTAGCTATATACCAATGCACACTCCGTTCCTCAGGCAGTTAGCTTCTGCCAATCCCTACAGCACAATTCTTTACAGCACTCTGACAGCACTGCCATTAACCCAACCCAGTACACACGACTTCAAGATGAATGAAGACAAGGGCTAGTTGTCTATTGTTATTTGGCCCCTCTCTGGCCAACACCTCTGCACTCTCTTCTCTTGCTTCCCCACAGCAGATTGCCCAGGCCCCATCACTTCTGAGGTGTTCCATCATTCATGCTGACCTGAAGAGTTCTTAACGCTTGCAAAGCTGGGGTCAATTCTGTTAAATAACACAATTCTAGTTCTATGACTACATGTGCACCATGCCTAAGCCTGAGCCTATATGCACACCCTCGCATCCCTTCGGCCTTCCTCACACCTGCAGGTAACTATCCTGCACATCATGGCAGCATTTAGGAGGTGGTCTAGCATTATCTTTAATATTACGAGATAATATACAATTCCTACCACAAAAAGTGTCATTTATGTGCCCTTTGGCACCTAAAATGTAGGTGTCTGAAATGGAACCGGCCACCTGACTGTTCTTCCTTTAGGCCCTGAAAGAAACCGGTGCTTCTAGAAGTCCCACCTAGTCATCTCAGACGGCTGTCACTAGGGGGATGGTGTTTAAATGTAACCTAGCATCTTTAGATGTTCAAGTCAGGGAAGCTGAATTCCAGCCCTAAGTGCCAGAAGATGCTAGTCTGAACTGCCCTCCCCTGTAAACTTTCATCCACATGTGCATCTCATCCCACCATTGGTAAGTGCAGTGGAAGAGCAACAAGATGATAATCTCACTGGCTATGAAAGATGTCTGCACCCAGTCTGGGAATATGAGCCCACTGGTGAAATTGGGAAATCAGTTAAGAGAATTATACTACCCAGCCAGACATAGAAACCCCTCAGATAGGGGACATCTGGCTCATAACAGTAAGGGAGCTGTTTCTGCAGGCTGTATACACTTCTACGTGCCAAAAGGTGTATACGGGGAATGGATCAAGAAGACACAGTGGGCTACATCTGTTGTGAAAAACGTCCTTGCAAGCAGGCTGTCCAAAGAGCGACAGAGAGCTACTTGCTGGACCTCCCAGCCATGCACCATCAATGTGTGCAACGTCCGAAAGGTGGAGCCCATAGGAAAGGCTCCATTCGGGAAGAGCGAGGGAATCTGCGACCACAGCCACCGTGTGCTGACTCATCTCAAGGAGACTCGCACCTGCTTCCCAAGTGCCTCGATGCGGCAGCATCAGCCCTGTCCTTCAACGCGAGTCCATTCCATCAGCCTGTGCCCATCTCCTGGCTTTCACTACATGTCCCGAGCTACAGCAAGCACACAGGAGGTGACTTTTTTCCCGAAGGACAGAGAGCCTGGGA
>NW_008685672.1:1569-1798 GCF_000695815.1 Acanthisitta chloris | reverse complement strand
CCTGGGATGCCTCTCACAACACCCTGCTCCCACAGGGGAAAAATGCTTTCCACAGCACCAGGGGGATCCATTTATCCATAACAATGTGGATTTATGAGATGGCTGCTGGGCACTGGCACAAGCACTGGTGATGCCGGGGGTGGAAAAGGGGAGGGGGGCATTGCCGGGGCCCATGCTGCATCCCCACCTGCACCTCATGGAGTCAGAGCCCACACACACAGCCTCTGCC
>NW_008685672.1:364-1539 GCF_000695815.1 Acanthisitta chloris | reverse complement strand
CACTCACCATCCCCCCAGGAGGGAGGGAACCAGGACCTTGCAGCTCCATGGGTCCCCCCCACCCTTGGGGCCAGGATCCCCCAGTCTTGTGAGCCCTTGTGCCCCCATGGGGACAGGGGTGCTGATAAAGGGGGCTCTGCACCCACAAATGGGGGGTCTGTACTGACACAAGGGTGTCTGCACCCTCCAAGGGGGTCTGAACCGACAAAGTGGGAGTCTGCACCCACAACAGGGGGTCTACACTGACACAGCAGTGTCTGCACCCACCAAGAGGGTCTGAACCGACAAAGTGGGACTCTGCGCCAGCACAGGGGGGATCTGCACTCACAAAAAAGGGTGTCTGCACCCATTGAGGGAGGTCTGCACTGACACAGGGGGAATCTGCAGCCACTAAAGCAGCCACTAAAGAGGGGTCTGCACCCACAAAGGAGCCACTCTCTGTCCTCCATAGCCCCTCACCAAATCCACCCAAGCTTAAGGTGTGTGGGACTGGACTAAATCATTGGTGACAGTGACAGTGCTGTGGCATGAACCAAAGCCCCTACTCTGCTGGGAGCTGGGTTGGACCTCGGGGTGGGGGGTGTCCTCCTGAAACCCCCATCAGAGCAGGGCTGTGCCTGCAGCATATCCTCTGACTTCAGTGGTGCTGAGGTCGGGTCCCTTCCTGTACTCCATCCCTTCCCAACATCACCTCAACGCAGGGAGCAAGAGCGGCACCCTCGGTCGGGGTCCCTATCTGGTGGGATCAGAGCCCCCCACCTCCATCCCCAGCCCTCCCCCAGAGCTGACCTGCACCCGGGCCTCGGTGAGGTCAATCTTGAGGGCCAGCTCCTCGCGGGTGTAGATGTCGGGGTAGTGGGTCTCGGCGAACACCCTCTCCAGCTCCTTCAGTTGGGAGCTGGTGAATGTCGTCCGGATCCGTCGCTGCTTACGCTTCTCGTTGATCCCCGACGGGTCCGAGAAGAATTTGTAGGGAACTGGGAGGGAAATGGGGGGTTAGCGGGGCCAGTAGAGTGGGAGGGCAGCGGTGGGAACTCGGTGGCACTGGGCAGGGGGAACCATGCGGGAATGGACCGGCAGGGCTGGACCAGGCAGGGACATGATATGCAGGATGAATGGTGCAGGCATGGACTGGGAAGAAATGGACAAGGAAGGGGTGAACGGGCAGGGGAGGA
>NW_008685672.1:0-306 GCF_000695815.1 Acanthisitta chloris | reverse complement strand
ACCAGGTAGGGATGAACCAGGCAGGGATAGATCGGACAGGGATGAATTGGGCAGGGATGAGCAGGGAAGGAATGAAATGGGCCGGAGACACTAGGCAGAGATGGACTGGGCATGAATGAACCGGGCAGAGACGGATCTGGAAGAAATAGACCTGGAAGGGATGCACCAGGCAGGAGACACAGGACAGGGATAGACTGGGCAGGGGGATATGGGGCAGGGATGAACCGGGAAGGGATGGACCGGGCAGGAGACACCAGGCAGAGGTGGACCGGGCATGGGTGAACTGGGCAGGGATGGACTGGAAAG
>NW_008685671.1:11906-12321 GCF_000695815.1 Acanthisitta chloris | reverse complement strand
CCTGGGATGGATCCCATCTGGTTCCATGGTTTTCTGAGGATCCAAGCAGCAAAGCAGATCTCTAACCCTTTCAGATTTAAGGGGGGATATTTAGCTTCCCATCTCTGTCTATCAGTTCTAGAGGCCAGTTGTTCTGAGGACAACTTGTTCTACTACTAAAAACTGAGGCAAAGAGGGTGTTAAGTACCTCAGCCTTTTCCTCGTCTTGGGTCACTCTGTTCCCTCCCATGTCCAACCAGGAATGCAGTCACCCTGTCCAACAGCATCTCAGAGGCCAAGAAATGAGCATGAAGGTTGCAAACTGATACTTCATTGAAGGTCCTTCCCTTCTCCCACCACCAGGTCCAGCTGTGGTGTATGTGAAGGCAGGACAGGAGTCTGCAGGGATTTCTCACAGACCTTTGGCTACAAGGGT
>NW_008685671.1:0-11441 GCF_000695815.1 Acanthisitta chloris | reverse complement strand
TGTCATCTCCACAAGGCTTAAAGCAGCAAGTGGGGCAGTGATCTTATCTCCTCCGGGTCCCTGATGGCTCCCCCCGGGGAGCTGTCTCTGTTTAATGGGCTGTCTGGGACTCAGGCATGCATAGAGTTGCATAGGCTCTTTGTGAGATGCCTCACCTCAGGGGGTGGGTGAGGGGAATCTGAGCATTCCTACATGGGGTGGGGAGCCAAGCATTCCCACAGAGATATAAGCTGGGGTTTGAACCAGCACAGGCACCCTTTTTTACCTGCTGGATCTCCAGAGGACAAGGGACTGCTGCTGAAACCTTCGGGAGAGGATCGGATCTGCGGGATCACTGCTGCGACAGACCCATCACTCCAGGGGGACTGCAGCCACCATTCAATCGGACTGCTATCAACGCCCTGACTGACAGGGTGTCGGGTTACTTGCTGTCTGTCAGGAGCTTCTTTCTTTCGGGTTGTTAATTTGTACTGTTATATTTGTTGTTGCTTTGTTTATGTTTCATATTAAATTGTACTTCTGACTCAGAGTCTCTCACTGGTTTGCTTTCAAACCAGCACAAGTATGTATGTAATGTAAGCAAAAGGTGTGTTTTTAAGAAATAGCCTTTGGTGTGCAGAAAGAATGTTCCAGCATTTAAATACAAACTGCCAGCTTTAAATAGCAGCTTGAATAAGGTGCTCTCAAACAGTGACAAGAAAATCCTTTATTACAGCAATACCACACTCCTGTATTGCAGCCCCTGTTGACAATGGCGAGGTACTAAAGCCCAATTTAGCTTTACATGTATTTGTCTGTGCAAATCAGATGTGTAGTTACTCATTGCTCCCATTGCTTGGAGTTCTCACTTAATGTGATTCTTTGGAAATTGTCTGACAGAGAGAATTAGAGAATTATCATACTTAGATTTAAAACAAATCTAAATTACTAATATAAAACTTATGTGATTTTCTTTTTGCCAGTTCTTTTTGTATCTTTTACTTCATGTATGCTTTGTTATCTCATTTCTCTCTTATTCCCTATAGTCTCTATTGGCACTTCCCTGAGCCTTTCTAGATTGCATAGAGGAAAAGAGAAAGGAAAGTCTTGCACACATTAGAGTTATCCCTCCAGTTCTTAGGTCATTGCTCATTTTTCTGCAGAAAACATGTAGTTCTTCACAAAGACCTCTACACAACTTTTCCTGAGTTATTCTGGAAAGTTATTTCCCCAGTTCTAGAGTCAGTAAGAAACAAGACATTGAGTCAATTTTATTCACTTTCCACTTTTGAACTGAAGTAAGAGATGCTGGTAGACTTAATTTACAAGCTTGATCCAAAGTGACATTGCAATGCAGAAGCATCTGAAAACTCTGAGAAGTCAAAGAGGGAAAAGGTTCTCTAATAATTCATCTTGTCTTGAAAATCTGTTTTCTATTCTTCAGGAAATAAAAACTTTTGATTACCTTTATTCCATTTTTGAGAAAAGCTGAGTTGAAGGCAGACTCAGCTGGTCAATAATGCAGTTACAGTTTTCGCCTCTACCCAACCCATTAATTTAAATAGCAAAGACAACCAAGTATAACTGGCTGTTATGGGTAATGGTGAATGACTCAGAGAAACCAAGTATGGCTTTAGAAACACTTAGAAGATTGCAGTCCTCCCATTCATGCTGCCTGGCAAAAGGCATACTCCAGGTCACATGCTGTGGTAGTCCTTGAACAGCCTTATCACCAGCCCTGGAAGTAAAAGTTTTACTGGTGCTGTTTTCCATTTGTAGAACCTGAGGCAACAGTTGGGAAAAGAGTCAGCTGCATGTAATCTGCATCTCAAGTGGTCTGATTTAATCACCAGCATTTGAAAATTCAACTGTGGCCATCCATTATTCAATGACATGCAAAAAAAGAGAGGGCTCCTTGGCAGATTTCTGCAGTCATTCAAAATCCACCTTGCACCCACACCCCCAACCTTTGCTATATCTTGACCTTTCTGACAGTTTAACTAATGGCAGTGGAGTAGATAAAGGTATTTCTGACGCATAACGTCTTGTTCATATGTCCAGTACAACACTGTCTTTCCATCATGATTATAAACCTAACTCACAAGTCTTGATTATGTCTGTAGCCTGTATTGTTTAGTCCTGGAAAATCCCCTTATCTCCATATTCAGCTCTTAAAAAGACTCACTTTCTCTTTAGTCCTTATAGTTTGACAAATTTAGTTTATGCCTATAGAAAACATCTTTACCAATGACCCATTCATTCTTTATTTACAGAGCTTCTCCCTATATGTATTTGAAGATACATGATGTTTTCCCTAAAGTCAAAAGCTTTGCCAGCTTTCACAGAGTAATTACTAGAATTCCTCATTGGCAGCTGTAGCAATAACAGAAATATTTGTTTTATTCCTTGGAGGCACAGGTGAAGATGACAACTATTTATCTTCATGGATGATTATGTTTGGCCCAAATAGAAGATTTGAAAGAATTAAATTATTCTTATTGGACAAAATGTCCTTAGATATAAGCTCTACATTTCAATATTTTCCTGTTCAGCACTTCAGGGAAGACTAGAGGATGAGGCATTACCAGCCATGATAGAAGACAATACCCCCATATATGAAAATCATCTCATCGTAGCGCAGGGTTTGACATGCCATTCTGCAGAAGGCTAAATAATGTCTGGATTTCATGTGTTAATGTGTGTTAGTAGAAGTATACTATAGGTTACTAAAGCATTGGCAACTTTGCCCTTTAGAATATGAAAAAATATTAAGAAAAGATTAAAATTCTAATATTTTACTAAACAGAAAATTGATCATTTTGTAATTCTCAAAAGTGAAATCCTATTTATAGCAACAGCGAAATCAAATAGTATGTGATCACTCTGAGGTTTGCAACATTTGACGAATTGTAATTTTGTTCTTCACAAAATCCTAAACACTTCCTGCTAAGTGACAACAAGCATCAGCAAGTTTCAAGAAACCTTCTGCAGCTTCTTTATCTCACTATAAAGAACAGATGCCATTTTGGGGCTGCCATGAGCTCTTCTGTTCTTTGTGCAATGTGCACATGTATATGTGAGTGCACTTCACATGAAAATGTGATAGCCAAGGCCCATCTCAGATGCTTTTCCTATGGTGCACAGTAAGCAAACAGCTGATTCCAGGCAATAATCCTCTGTCAGTCATGGCAAAAACATGAGACACATGAAATTTCATGGCAAAAGTGACAGAATTCTCAGCATTAATAATGAAATAATTTCAGCTGTTAGAAGATACAAAGATGCCCCCACAGTGTTTTCTAGTTTGTCTGTGAAATTATTATCTATTTCTGCCCTTTACCAACAGCAAGTGGGAAGTATGAAAAGTATAGGAGTTAAACAGAGCTAATGCTCCCAGAAAATTCTTACTTTCAGGCTATCAGCAGGCTTTTAAATCTTTCCACAAAAAAAACTTTATAAAACAAGGAGCACAATGAACTGCACATTTCAAGATGGTAAGATTTTCATGTCATGAAGTCAGAACAAATGTCCCTTACATGCTATAACAGTGTTGAGCAAAACTGTGAATGTCCCAGCCTTTGTTAGTACATCTTTTTTTTTTTTCCCCATTATTTCTGGGTTCATTTATAATAAGGAGTAAAAAGATAAATATCAGATGTCTCACTAACTACACAGAAAAAGTGAGATTCCTCATAAAAAGCAGGGCTTGTGTTTCAAAGGCAGGAACATTCCTGATGAAGAAGAGTAAGAAGACATTCAAATAATAAGGACCATAACTGATCAGAGAAAATGCAAGAAATGAAACTGAGAAGGAAAAATGGATCTCTTTCAGGGAGGGGAAAGGGAATTACCAAAGTCAGAAAACACAACTTAGAGAATGTACAAGGTTACTTGTGTAGAAAAGGAGCACATCTCAGCAGAGATATGTCTTGAGACAGGCAATGTCAATTTACCTTGTTCTTTGCAGGTGGTCAGCTGCATCATTAAACAAGTGTAGAGGAGGTAGAAAACACAGAAGATAAAAGAATATGGTGCCTTCCCTGCAGTTCCCTTGTGATGACATTTTTCTCATCCTGTGTAGTCTTCCAGTTTAATGTGTCCAAATTTTTCCATTTATGATGTGTCATTGGGAAAATGTCAATCCATTCACACCAAGTCACATTAAAAAGAACATGTGTTGAGGCAAACACAGACTTTTTGATAAGGAAGGCTATACTGTACATATCAGAATAACCAAGCAGCACAAAGACAAGAGCATCTTGCTGGAGGGCGGAGGCTCATGTTCAGGATCTGTTCCCCTGGAGTTAAAGCTAAGACTTCAGCTTCAGCCTTTCCCCAGTAAGCCCTCAAGGCTATCCATTACTCTTGATGGAACATTTTCAATCTCAACTATTAGAGCAGCTCTATTTTGTATAAATCGTAATTAAGTATTCATTGAATTTTGGGTTTCAACACCGGGGGTTAGTGCCCTAATCACCTGGCTATTCGAAAGACATAAGGCAGGGAGTACATGATAGAAATCATATAGTTAGACTCAACAGCTTTTATAAACCTCCCCTATCAAACTCCATACCACCACTGCTGACCTCTGGGAATCCTGACGCCTTTGCAAACCTCCATTCACCTGTTAGGTTATTATTATGTCACTGGAATTTGTTGAAAAGCCGTTGGTAGCCCTTCTATTTCTTCTTCTTTTTTTTTTTTTTTCCATGGGAGGATGATAAGGGGCTTGGATTTAATGTGATATGGCATAGACTAGTCTAGAAGTAGCAAACCATTTTTGAATGAAAAAGTATCTTCCTGACCAGGAATTCTAAGGATATACAAAAATAAATAATTTTCACTTTAACTAAAAATTTAGTTTAAAATAAAACATACATAATATAACCGGAGAGGAAAAAATAAAAAAAACTGTTAAATGCACAAGGTGTCTGAGTGTTTAGCCCTATATGCAGTTTCTTTTTTGAAGCAGAGATGTAATTCCAAAGTACCTGTAAAGGAAAGTCAACGAAAAGGATAAGAGTCTTTGTTTTGACAAAGCATAATTTAACTGTAAAATACCAACATCTGAATTCTAAAATTACATGAGAAACTTCAGTTTGAAACAACAAGTAAAGTCTTTTGTTGTTGTTGCAAGCTTCCTCTAGAAATCCCTTTTGTTACCACCACAATAAATTTACAGCAGCACATATGCTCATACAGTACATTAAATTGTTTAGTTAACAAGAATGGTAATAGGTAAATGAGAAATATGAGAGGTCAGCACTGTAGAGCATGACATTCATGCTTTCTGACTTCCTTGGGCTTGTTCCTCATGGATTTTTCATTTTTACAGAGTTTGCATGAGATAGTCTCTTTCAGAATTCATCCTTTCACACTACATATGTAGCATTACCTGCAGAGGCAACCAGGTCAACACAGAGCTGGACTTATCAGAGGAAGGCCTCAACAGAATAAAGGCAACCTTCACTCTACCTGGAGGTTTTGCCATGCAATCCAAGCAGGCAAGAACAAAACAGTACAAGAGAAGGTTCCTCAGGTGAGTGGAGCAGGGCATGGTAAGAATAAAAAGACAGGATGATTGCTGCCCTTTTTTCTTCTTCTCCCTGTCTCCATTGGATTGGTAGTATGAAGTACACATTGCACAACTCATAACCAGAAGTTGATTATGCTGTGCTGTAGGGTCCTAATTTACATGGCAGCTGGAAGATGGGACAGACTTGGAATTCCACATCATTAGATAAGGCCTCAGGTATGCAGCAATTCATGATAGCATGTTCAATTTATGGAGTGCAGGATCTCCCCAGTATCTTCAGACCTAACAAGAGCAAGGAAAGGTGCTGGGTTTGCAGAGAAAAGACTGAGTAACATTTGCTTTATAGAATCATAGTACAGTTTGAGTTGAAAGGGACCTTTTCAAGGTCATTTAGTCCAAGTCCCCTGCAATGAACAGGGATATCTTCCAGTAGATCAGTTTGCTCAGAGCCTCATCCATCCAGATCGTGGAAGTTTCCAGGGATGTGGTATCTACCACTTCTCTGGGCAACCTGTGACACTGTTTCGCCACCCTAATTCTAAAATACTTCTTCCTTTTATCTAAACTAAATTGATCCTCCATCAGTTTAAGACTGTTATGCCTTGTCCTATTGAAACAGGCCCTGCTAAAATGTTTGTTCCCATCTTATAGGTTTTCTTGTAGATGTTTGTAGATAGCTCAGGAAATTATATCATGTCATGTCAACATTGTACCAAAGGTTAAAATTGACCTATTATTTAATAATCCATTTCAAGTTCTTATTCTCCCTTCCAATATCCAGAAGGATCTCCTTATATAGAAGTTAAACATTGGTCCTGTTCCTCAGTACTTTTGACTCTCTAAATGGTCTTTATTGACTTTTATATTTTCAAAGGAGTATCTTTTTATCCAAATCAATACTACTTCTCATATAAAGAGTTCATGATAAGCCATAAAACCCCAATATATTTTATGTATTATATTACATGAGGTACATTTCCAAAACCTTTGTTTGATAAAGACCTTTAAAGTTATTGGCTAGTATACTTAAGGTTTGAAAAATAAAATAAAAAACAAGCTTTACCATAAAGGCTTCCCTCTTCCGCAAGGAGGTCAGTAATTTTTCTGTCATTATTTTAACTTTCTTTTTCATTCTTTGTTCATGCAACTAATTCCAATACACCTGTCACACAGAAGATTTGAGCTGATAAAACTCTTTTTGCTCTTATGGTACTTAAGAGTTTTTTGAAGTTATACAAACCAAAAATACCCTCATCTCTGCCTCTCTTCTTAAATAATCCTCTGACCTCTCTTGATTATTCAGGGACCTGAAAAATGAGAACAAGTTTGAAAAGTGAAAAAATGAAAAATACTCCTGCTATATTCAACAAATCTCTTTCAATTTTCTGTGCTTTGAAGACAGTTGATATATATGACAAACAATGACAGCAGTTTCAATGGATTCAAGCACAAGATATATCTGATCTCTGACATCCATGTGTCATCTCAGTAGCAAATGTTATAAGAACTTGCCAAAAGTTTTGAGATCTTTGTTCTTCTCAGTGAGTTGTGTACTGTTTCTGGATTTTTTTGTTTTGAATTTCCATTTCAGAACTCATGAAAATAATCAAACTAGAAATGTCAAGAGAGAGTATGAACATCATATATCACTGAGAATGAGCCATGCTGTGATTTCAGGTTTTAATTGCCAATGTAGCGTGCTGGCTGATCTCACTATTAATGAAGGGGGAAAAAGGGGGTGTTTATATCAGGAAATGGAGCATGATAGGCATGACCTATGAAGGGCAGAATACGTTTTTTAATCTTTAGAACAAAGAGCATTTTTAGTGTTGTATTTTTGCTTGGATAGACACATTGTCAAGGACCATATGATTTGAAAATCTGGTTTAGTTCATCTAAAAAATCTGACAGATCAGGAATGTTCTTTTTCTCTCTTAATCATTTTGCTTGGTCCCTAAATTAAATGCAATTCAAACCTCTCTGTCAATATGAATTCAAAATCAAACTTTCCCATTAGAGTGGTTTGTAAGTAAGAAACATGTGCTGGTTGACACATGAGCAAATGACAAGAATGAATCTGCAGAAATCATGAGAAAAAAAGGAAAATGACACCATAACAGCCACCCGTCTGGTATTGATTTCATCATCTTTTCACCCAAATGTTTTCTTTGGATTTCTTTTTTAGTTCTCTTTTGGTCATGTATTACAAAAGCCTGGACACCTTAGTCTCAAGAATAGCTTTTTTCCCCCTGTGTGTATGTGCATAAACTCAAAGGAATAGCAACAAAAGTTGTGGTTTTCTCTTTGTGTGTGAACTCAAAAGAAACAATATGTAAAGTACTTATAACAACATTATGTACAAAGGCGATAATAGAACAGATATACGAAAGCTGAGAAATGCAAGCATATATTTAGGTTCATAAAAAAAGAACATGGTTACCCACTAATGATCTGATAATTTCACAGGTTGTACTCCCATTCAGAGTCAGGTTAAGAGCTGCTCTCAACTTGACACTGCTTGTTTAAAGTTCAGAGTAGGGTCAGCCTTTGACACTGTCTCCCACTGCATTCCCCTGGAGAAAGAGGCTTAGATGGATACACTGTTCTTAGGGTAAAAACCTGTCTGGGTGCTTAAGCCTAGTGAATGGTGGTGAATAGAGATAATTCCAGTTAGCAGTCAGCGGCAAGTGGTGTTCCCCAGGGCTCAGTACTGGGGCTAGTTTGGTTGAATATCTTTATCAGTGATCTCGACAAGGGGATCAAGTGCTGGGTGTTACAACAGTGTCAGGCTAATGGGTGGACTCAATGATCTTAGAGGTCTCCTCCAACCTTGATGATTCTGTGATTCCATAAGTAAGAGGACAACAAAAACTGCTTGGATGTGATGCTTTCAGTCAATCTGCCTGTAGTAAGTGAGTGAGGGTCAAACAAAACAAAACTTATCACCATCATAAAGTTACTGATTATCATAACATCTGATTTAAAATTTATTTTTAAAGACTCCTTGGGGTCTGGAAATTGTTAGATCTGTGTTTTCTAGCTCTAACTATATTCAGATTGCTGAGGATATTTCTCTTTTTCTACTTCTGCTCACATTCTGGTGCTTTTCTGATTTTCCCACTTTCTCACTTGTTTTGAATCCATTGTAGTCTTCCCTAACTTGCTTTCACTTACACCTCTAAACTAACACTCTTCCCTCCACCCCATTCTATAACTTTCTGTGAGGAAAAGTACGAAACCTCAAGTCTCACCAGCACAAGAAAGGACATGAGTGAACAAATGTATGTTCTCTAGCAGGAGAAACAGAACTCTGAAATGGTCTGAAAAAAATCAGCTTCTCATATGTGCTGGCTATAAAATCTTTGTATGTGACTCGTTTCCCAGCAACAATATTTTATATCAAGCAATGATGAATTGTTTTCGTTTCACGACTCAATACAAGTTTTTAGTTCCTCAAATGAAGCTGTTGATTCTACATAAGAAAATATAGATAAGAGGTTAAATAAAGTAGAACAAGATTTAGAGCAAGGAAGGATGATTCATTTTGTCCTGTTTGCAAGTAAGCCCAATGCAGAATGTGTTAAAATTTAATGCAGATATCATTGTTCCTTAAAATTAACAGCTGCACATTCCCTGTTGCTCCTAAGACAACACAGTTGAACATAAGAGTATCAGCTCTTAAATTGTTTAGTAAAATCATGTTTTGAACTGCAAATTTCTGGGCACCAGAAGTCCAGGCTTGGGTTTAAAATGGATCCAGGCACAGCCTACAACTTTGCAAATATTCTTAAACCTAGGCCTGTGAATGTTCAATAAGAAGCCCTCTCAGTCATTTTAAATAGCACTTCCAAGCAAACTCTCTTCCAGCTCTGTGACTCCTAGCTGGAGAAAGAAGACTCTCAAGACCACTACTCCCCAAACCCTGTGTTTCAAGTACACTGATGAGAATCTCTCTCCTCAACACAGCAGCCTGACCAACTGGAAAGATGAATCGTGATCTGTCTCCCACTTCAGTAAGGAGGTGAATAAGAGAGATAAAGGGACAGAGAGAGAGAGAGGGAGGGAAGCAGGGTAGACAAGGTCTAACAGCAAGCAGAGATCCAGGCTAATACAGACAACACCAAAACCATCCACTTTTTTTTTTCAGTGTTTGCTACCACAGGGAGGCAAATTCTGGGGAGATCATACTGTTTGAACAAGGGATTCATCATCATGCTCATAGGCTGAGAACAGGCCACCTTGAGGTAGAGAGTGGGATGGTGGGGAAATGAACAAGATTTGGAGCTATAGGGAACTGGGAGGGAGGCCAGCCAGGCACCATCAGCCCTGACACATAGCCATGACTGCTTAAAGTGTAAAAATGCAGAGAAAGAGAAGTAAGACCATGCCAGAAGCATTAGCTCAGCTAAGATCTGTTGTCAAGATGAAAAACAACTTTGAGGCAGTAGACAGAGTGTCGGGATAGGCTCTGCCATGGGAGTGGAGACATGCTTGGAACAGTCTAAACACTACAGAAAAGCAGATTGTAAGCACCTCAGCCTGGGTAACCCCAGCAAAACAGTGAGCATCTCCGGTTTTGATCTTCCTCAGTTTTTTTAAAAGTTAATTGGGATATTTTCCAGCCTTATTTGTATTCTATAATAGTCATATTACAAATCTTGAACATGTTAAAGCTTAATTGCTATCTCCCTCTCACTTTAGGGAGCAATTTAAGCACTTGTCCTCTGTTGAAAACCTTTTTATGTTGAAAAGTAACAGGATGGATGTTCAAGGTAGAAATAAATAGACTGCACACATTAAAACTATACTAATAACCACACATTTAGACTACTGAACCTTCTGAAAGCTGCAGCTAATGGCAAACCTACAAGAAGGAAATTCTATTCCTACTAAAACTTGTATCAACAAGTTTTGTGCCATTTTAGAAATCAACCGTAAAAAGATGTACTACTTCAGAATTAAAGTTTCTGTGGATTTATCCAAATACATGTTTTATTGTCCAAGGCTACATCAAGTAAATACTTCAGAGTGCTAATGGATCTCCAGTGCAATCATTGTCTTTGAGGATCTGATGCATGTACAGTGTGGGTTTCATGCAGGTGACTTTTAACTTGCTGAAATTTTTGGCTGAGGCCAAATCAAAATGGATATTCTGAGGAGTGGAAAAAAGATCACACACCACTGTATGGCTGAAGCAGAAAAGTACATCGTATCTGGAGATTTTCTTTGTAAGGTATAGAACCACACACATGACAGTCTCCCAGGCTCCCACTTCTTATGGAAAAGTACTGACAGCAGCAGTGAGTCATTTAAACATTTATTAAATCACTTCACAACAAATAATAATACATCAGGCACTATCCTACCTTGTAGCAGTCTTATTCTAAGAGGGAAAATACTAGCCAAATGAGTTTTTAAGTGTTTAAGGTATTAATTTTGTTAATATGCAAAATACAAATTTTTTAGGGCTTCCCCAGCAGATCATTTATTTTGTACAAACATCAGGAAACAATGTATTCACATATGTAAATAATTAAATTGATGAAGAGATTTCTTGTTGTTGAACTACCTGCATTTTATGGGAGAAGCTGTGTGCACATCCTCTAGTCTATTCAGTCTTTAGCTAAATTCATGGGAGGTTCATATTTCATAAATTACGTATCAATTTATGTCATGAATATGGGTGAAGTAGGAGCTGGGAGATGCAAAATTTCTTATGCAAAAAATTGAAAAAAGAAAAAAAACAGCTTTAGAATCTTGTTCTTTTTCTCATATTCTTGCAAAAATTAAACAGCTATTTCCCTCCATTTTCTCCATTTTGCTACAAATTTTGATAAGACAACTTTTTCCCTGTAGTTAAATGCTTTCACTTACTCTCCCAGCTCCCCATGTACTGTGAGAAAACGTTTTCTATAAAGGATAGAAT
>NW_008685670.1:0-3592 GCF_000695815.1 Acanthisitta chloris | reverse complement strand
AGCTGTGCCAGGGGAGGTTTAAGTTAGGTATTAGGCAGAGTTTTTTTACAGAGAGAGTAATCAGGCATTGGAATGGGCTGCCTGGGAAGTGGTGGAATGACCATCCTTGGAGGTTTTCAAGCTGAGACTGGATGTGGCACTTAGTGCCATGGTCTGGTAATGATGGTAGGCTTGAACTCGATGATTTTTGAGGTCTTTCCCAACCCAGCTGATTCTATGATTCTATGATTTTATGAAAAGCCTTTCTCCACCTTTTTTATTATCCCCCTACTATATATTGAAAGGCTGTGATAAGGTCCCACTTAAGACTTTTCTTCTCCAGGCTGAACAACCCCAACTCCCTCAGCCTGTCTTCATAGGAGAGGTGTTCCAGCCCTCTGATTATTTTTGTGGCCCTTCTCTGGACCCTCCGTAAAAGGTCCATGTCTGTCTTGTACTGGGGACACCCACACAGGAGAAAAGTCTTCTTTTAATAAACAATACTCCTTGGAATATGTTGTATGTAGCCAGCCCTGAAAGCTCCTACTGCTCTCATCAGAAAGAAAAATGGTGATTTTTAAATTATTCATAAACTTTCTCTCTCCTTGAGGCAATATCTGACCCACAAATATATAAAGGATGAAAAATGTCTCTCTTAGAGATAAAAGAAATGCTGATTTATAAAGCATTCATTTAATTCCCATTGATTTAAATTGAAGTTTTAAGTAAGAATTTTACATATTATATTTAGTGCAAGGGATTGATTAAATAGATATGCTTTCTCTAATGCCTAGAAAAATAGTGAAATAGGTATATTTGATGACACTGGTTTTACTGAGGCATATTTCACAAAAAACATTCAGCCCTATGTAAATGATCAAGCCCTGACATGACAGCTTTGTTGGCCTTCTGCTTATTTAACTCTTTCCATTTCACTTGTTTATTTCAGTGAAGTTTGTCCAGCTTTTATTTTCTGCTTTAGAAAAACACCAAACAATAAAAACCCCCAAACACACACCTCAAAATAAATAAATTAAAAAATAAAATATCAAAGGAGGACTACCTTTGCCTAATTTGTAAATACATAAATTAAGCAGATTAAGGAGACCTCTCCCATGGCAGAGGTCAGTTATTTTAATACATAATATCAATGCCTGCTAAATAGAAAGGTTTCTGTCTTCTTATAGTGATTTGCTTTAATGTTTAATATTTCACTTACCTCTTAACCTTGCCAAATCTAAGAGCTAACTGAAGGGCTTGAACTAAGTGTCAAGGTCACACATCGAAATCCAAGCTACAGCTGCTTCACTAAAATGAGTCTGCGGAGAAAAAAGAAATCCATGTAAATCTTTCAGAATACTTCTTTGTTGTCTTTATTTTTACACAGTGGTTCACATTACAAAATCATTTTATTGTGTACAAAAAAGCTAAACTTGGTCAGGAAAACATTCCTTTTCCTGGTGCCAACATGGATTGATCCACACACTGTGAATGAGTAATTCATGAGGAGAAAAACTTTTCAGAGAGTAAATGCATATTCCAGGGGCAGAACCACAGAATTTGCATTCCTTACATGTGATGACTGCTCTGGGAGAATTCATACACATACTTTCATTGTCTCAGTGGGGCAGTGACATTTCCATATTCAAAAGCACAAGGCAAAATTTGAATGATCCTTTTTTTTTTAAACTGAAATAGAGAAGAACAATGGTTGCATATTATTTCATGTTTCTCATCTATGTGATGACATGTTTTAGTGGTCTAGCTGCCAAACACTTGCATGAAGTCCATTTAGAATGGAAAGAGAATGATAGAGTTATGATTCTGAATTATGAATTGTTTGGATTGAATCATAGAATCACAGAATCATAGAGTTTAAGGGCTGGAATGAACTTTACAGACCATCTAGTCCCAAACCTCCCTGCCATGGGCAGGCACACCTCCTCACTAGATCAGGTTGCACAAGGCTTCATCCAGCCTGGCCTTGAACACTGCCAGGGTCAGGGCAGCCACCACATCCCTGGGCAACATGTTCCAGTGTCTCACCACTCTTTTCTAATATCTAATATCTAATATCTAATCTAAACTTCCCCTCCTTCAGTTTGAACCCATTACCTCTTGTTCTATCATATCAGTTCCTAACAGAGTGGAAGGGATGTTTAAAACTCTAGTTCTTTCTTGGCAAATTGCTCTTTTTAGTTTATTTTCAAGAACAGAAATTAAATTTGAGGTGGATTTTGTGGATAAAAGTACTTTGCTTTCTAGCAGGGAAGGACTCAGAACATGGAATCATGGAATAATCACAAAAAGTTATGAACTAAGCTGCTCTTAATCACTTCTGATCTAGTTGCCTTTCCAGGAAAACATGGTGCCTGAAGTTAAATATATCATGTGAGCATCCCATGCATACTGCCATAGAGAACCCCTGAAGCACCATTGTCTTCTCTTTAATATATATTTTTTTAAAATTACAAGGGTTGAAACATCCCATGCATACTGCCATAGAGAACCCTTGAAGCACCACTGTCTTCTCTTTAATATATATTTTTTTTAAATTACAAGGGTTGAAAAGTATTTTTAATGAAAAATGGGGGCATAATGCATTAAAAATATCTCATTCCACAAGATGACAGGTGATTCAGGCAGAAATGTGTATTTTCTACCAGATCAAATAAAACTAAAGTGTTTAGCTGCAATATTACAGCTCAAGCTCCTACCCCTCATGATAGGATACATTTAGTTTTAATTTTCTGTTTTGGAACACTTTATGCTGACAAACTTGATTTTAATAGATGCATATCAAAACTCTTTTTGTAAATAGAATTTTTAGTACAAATGTCCCTTTACATTACACATAGAAATATTCTTTTATCATACAAGATTTTACCATCCAAACAATACAACAAAATCCACAGAGGGAAGCGATATAACAAAACTTTCTGAATGTCTAGTACTACAGTCAATCTATTCTATTCTCTGTGACAGAGTGCTCTGGGTTGGCATTTAATGTCTAAGATTTTAGTTATGCATAACAAGAGACAACTTTAGAAAATATGTCTCAAAGCTTGTACAAGACAAGTAAGAGATAATGTATAAATTCAGAATATCTCAGGTACTTTGAATTTGGATTTCTCACAGGTTTTCTCAGGAGACAAGAGGAATGATTTTGGGGGAGAAGTTGAAGCCATTATTCCATGTTATAGCTAACAATTTATACAATGCACATAACACACAGGAGCATTCTCAAAAATCTCACTAGACATGTAATAAAGCAACCTAAATGATATGTTAGCTTTCAGTACTTCTGTTATGTCCTTTGCTCAACCTGCATATATGTTATTCTGTCTCATACAAGAGATACAGCAAACACTCCGGGATACCTTGATAAATTAGCAAGAACATTATTGTCTAGGTATGCCTGTGCTTAGCCCCTTCTTATACTCTTTCTCAGATTGTGGAGAATATAAAATTACTTACCTAATTTAGCAACAGATTCTCAGAAAACAGGGCAAAGTAACCAATTGTGATGTGTATAAAAGGCAAACATTTATTATTGCAACACACTAACATAATGTGTGTATAAATCAGTTGTTTGTTTTCCTGCTTATACATG
>NW_008685669.1:0-215 GCF_000695815.1 Acanthisitta chloris | reverse complement strand
CGGATGGTCCAGGGGAAGATCCCGCTGGGAATTGCCTCAATTTGATGCCCAGAATTCCCATGGGACTGTCCCGGGGTAACGAGGGGGGGACCCGTTAATATCACCACCCCGACTCGCATTTTGGGGCAATTCCAGCAGTTTTTGGGGTTCTCCCGTTCCCTCCCCGAGCACACGGGGGGGATGATGGGGATGATGCTGGGGGGGGATGTCCCCCC
>NW_008685668.1:3768-3980 GCF_000695815.1 Acanthisitta chloris | reverse complement strand
AGAGGCCCTGGCAGTGCCCAGGCTTGGCACAGCGCTGGAGGCCTCTGCCTGGAGCCAGCCTCAGCTTCAACTGATTTGCCATCATTTACCAGCACAGAGCTCAGCTGTTACCCAGGCGGCATCAGCAGAGCAGTCACCTGGAAAAGCTTCTGTCAGAAGAAAATATGAGGGTAGGAAATGGTAGAGATCTCACAGGCAAAGTCTCCATCGCA
>NW_008685668.1:2918-3503 GCF_000695815.1 Acanthisitta chloris | reverse complement strand
TTCCCGGTGCCGCCTGTCCCCAGCGCGGGGACGCAGCGCCCTCTGGCGGGGAGACAGCGCAGGACAGGGGATGGGAAGAGCAGGGACAGGCACGGGGACAAGGGGGACAATTCCGACACACAGACCCCTCGGCCAGGGCCTTGACATGCCCAAGGGAAGGCGGCACGGGAAGGGAGAACAGCTTCCCCCCCCCCAAACAGCCACAGGCACTTTGGTTACAGAAGAGGATTTATCAAAATTAGAAAAAAACACCTTTTTAAAAAGCCCCAGCTAGGGACACATCCCCCCGCTTGTATCTTCCCACCCTCCCCTCACCGCCCCAGCACAGGGAAGAGACATGGGATGTCTGGGAGAGGAAGGGACAAGCTGTGCTCTCAGGGATTTCCTTGCCACCAGGCTGTTGGGGACAAGGGGACAGTCACGTAGCTTATCACTGCTGGGGAGCCTGGTCAGAGCAGAGCTCTTCTCACAAGAGGCTCCTCAGCAGCCACCTTCAGTGACTGACTTTCTTTGGCCACCTGCCTTTGGAACAAGCCCCCCACGCCCAGAGAGGAGGCAGCAGAGGGGGGCCCTGCCAGCATCCCC
>NW_008685668.1:0-2895 GCF_000695815.1 Acanthisitta chloris | reverse complement strand
GGGGGCCCCTGCCAGCATCCCCCCATTCTCCCCAGCACACAGCTGCCTGTTTACAAATGCTCCTAAGAGCAAGACACACCAAGCCCAGTCCGAGGTCACAGCCCTGCCAGGCCGGCAAGGAGGGGAGCCAACTCCTTCCCACCCCTACACTAAGCAGCTCCCATCCCCGAGAGAAGGCAGGTGTGGCCTCCCTCAGTGTGGCTTCATCAAGAGTCGTTGGGGAGCCCGAAGAGCTTGACGGTTCCAGCCTCCCGGCTGCTGTCGTATTTGCCATCTTTGTCGTCACAGGCGAAGGCCAGCACCCTGCCAGGCCGGCAAGGAGGGGAGCCAACTCCTTCCCACCCCTACACTAAGCAGCTCCCATCCCCGAGAGAAGGCAGGTGTGGCCTCCCTCAGTGTGGCTTCATCAAGAGTCGTTGGGGAGCCCGAAGAGCTTGACGGTTCCAGCCTCCCGGCTGCTGTCGTATTTGCCATCTTTGTCGTCACAGGCGAAGGCCAGCAGTGGCCTCTTCGGGTGCCAGGCCACTGTGAAGGTGGGGGACTCACACTGCACCTCCCAGAGCTTCTCTCCTGTGTGGAAAAGGGACCACGTCAGCCTGGAAAGCATCCAGCCCTCCACTGCTCGCTGCCCCAGAGCCAAGCACCTGCAGCTTCTCTCTGGCACAGGGCAGAGGCAGCACAAACGCTGCTCCAGCGCCTTTGAGTCGCCTGGTGACAAGGCACAGACATGACAAGCGTGTGCCGCTGACTAGCGAGGCTGAGGCTCCCCCTCATGGCACTCTGCTGTGCACTGCAAAGCTCTTCCTTTGCACACGATTCTCCTAGTGCCCTCCCAGCTCCACCAGAATTTCTCCTTTCGATTCCCTCCCTGCTGCTCCCCAAAAGTAAGCCATTACCTGTCTCCACCTCGGCAATGTCAATGAAGTGATCTTCTGATGCCGACGCTAGCATCTTCCCATCGTGGCTAAAGCTCAGTGTCCGCACAGGCCAGTCAAGCCTGCAGCAACCCAGGGGAGCAGACAGTGAGCCACTCCCTGTATGGACTCCAGAGATGGGGGAAAACAGCTTTGGGACAGCTCTACCTACCTGGAGAAGCACCTCACACACACCAGCTCATCCACATCCCAGAGGCTGACCAGGGCATCAGCACTGCCCGTGGCAAAGTACTTCCCCATGGGATCAAACTTGATACAGATGCAGTTGGAAGGATGAGCATTGATGGACTGGATGGGTTTCAGCTCTGGGTAGCTGTGGAGAAGGGAGAAGACAGAGAGCAGTGAGAGAAACTCAGGAATTAGCTAAAGCAGGGCAGGCATGAGACACACTGGGACTGGGAACAAACCCAGCCAAGGCAGGAAAAGTGTTTAAGTGTGTTGAGTGAATGAGGCAAAGCATCAGTGTCCCCAACCCAGAACTGGGGCAACCCCAGCTCCAGACAAGCCCATTCCCACCAGGGGACTGGGAATCACTGGAGTGTGGGACTGAGGTTCCCCAAAAGCAGCAAAGGCACTTGCAGACTGATTGCAGCCAGCCCAACCCACCTGCAGCCATGGGCACTCACCTGAGGATGTTGATGCAGCCATTGCCGTTGGTGAGGAAGAACATATTGTTGTCATTGTTCCAGGAGATCTCATTCACCTCAAACTTGAACTGTTCCTCAGCTTTGGAGCGATGTGTCTTGGCATCAATGAAGGTGACCACGTCGTCCTTGTTCCCCACAGCGATGGTCTGTCCATCAGGGCTCCAGCAGATGTTGATGTTCTCACCTGAACGGACAGAAAGGCAGCAGGTCCTGTTTCCACTCCGCTCCCAAAGGGGAGACTGCCAGGTCTGCAGTCTGACACATAAACCCTGCACAGTAGCTGTCCAGCAAACCCAGCCAAATCCAGTCAATATAACTTATGAGAAGTGCAGCTCCAAGACAGCATGAACACACTGCCCTTCCCACTTCAGCCAAGATGAGACCACAGCAATCTCCACACAAGGTCAACCCAAAGATCCTCTGAATGCAGCGATAGCTGAGCTCCAAAAAAGCAGGAGCCAACAATAAACACCTTTGAATGAGGGTAAGAACCAGGCAGGCTACAGTTATAATCTTATAACGCTATTTTCAACCCCTACAACTCAAAACTGGACATTTCCAAGGGCAGAGATGGTGTCTGGACTGGACATTTCCAAAGTGTCTGGGTTAACCAGCGTATGAATTCAAATAATTGCTTTCTTATTCTACACAAACTTTTACTCCCACTTGTCTCTCTGCAAACACGCCTTTCCCCAGTCTCCAGCCTCACAGCCCAGACTCCAGAGACAAGCACACAAAGCATTTTAACAGCCATCACTGCATTTCAGTAATTCCCCTGGTCCTGACCCCACAGTAAATCAGCTCTCACATTCACTGCTGCTCCTTACTGATGAGTGCAACACAAAGATAAAGCAATCACCAAAAATGCCACAACCAGAAACAACCACAGGTAAGGTCCAAAGCTCTGTGCCACTCCAGGCAGGTCCCACACAGCTGAGCTCCTGCTGGGACCCACCTGGGAAGGCAGACTCACCTTTAGTATTGACAGTGGCGATGCACTTGGTGGTTCTGACGTCCCAGATGCGAATGGTCTTGTCCCCAGAGGCTGTGACGAAGAGGTCAGGGTTGCTGGGGTGCCAGCAGAGCTGATCCACACTGTCCCCGTGGCCTCGGTAGTTGTTCTCCTTCACCTGCAGGGAGAGAACAGCCAGTGAGGGGAGGATGCACCTAGCTCTGCCCTCACTCCTGCCCCACATCTCAGCCCGCGCGGCTCTCCCGCCAGGCTTTCCCGGGCACCGACAGCGGCCTGCGGCGAGCTCGGCGATGCTCCTCTCCCGCCCAGCGGGGCTCACTCGCGGTTCCACACACCTCCC
>NW_008685667.1:0-2359 GCF_000695815.1 Acanthisitta chloris | reverse complement strand
TTCCAGCCTTGATGATTCTGTGACTCTGAGTACACTTCCTAACAGGAATCTACACAATACTGACCAGTGTTAAAGGAGAATGATGCTTGTAAACCAGACTTAACGGCAGGTTTTGGTTTGGTTTTTAACGAGTTTCTCTCCTAATATTACAAAGTCAACTACAGTAGTCTGTACACAAAGTCATACTTACCTTCCTTATCTCCTCGAACACTACCTGCAAGAAATCTGGACACCAATGGAGTGCTTGATAGAGATAAACAAGTGGAAATGAAGACACTCTGTGTTGGTCTAATCTGGAGCAAGTGCCCCCATAGTAAACCAAAGGCAATCATCAGAACTGTCATGTAGCAAGGGCCTTGCAAGGATATTTTCCACACCTTTGGAAGAAAAGAAGTTCTCATGATAAAGTCTGATGACACTTTTCTCACAGTTAAGTCACAAGGATTTCTAGTGTAAATAAGCAGTTAAAGAGGCATGAATTGGAGCTGTAGTGCAGGGCCACAGAAGTCATGAGCTGTCACCCTGTACTACCTAAAACTCCATGATATCTGGTAGATATTCCATGCCAGAAGACTCACTCCCAGAAAATAGGGAAATTTCCCAGAGCTCATGGACAAATTAAGGGCAGCATGGGTTGAAATATATTCAAATCATCAAAATGAAGACAAGTTACTTGATGTGATTCCAGGATGGGGGTTGAAATATATTCAAATCATCAAAAGGAAGACAAGTTACTTGATGTGATTCTAGGACGAGGAAAAACAGGAGTGGCAAATCAGTCACCAGTACCTGTAACCTGCTCCAAACCACACACAACTCCAAAGCAGCAGCTTGCACACTACAGTCTAGGAACCCTGGAATTACTGGCTTTTATCTCTGACTTTAGATGGATTAGAAACAGCAGTTTAAGCTGAATGGTCATAAATTTTAAGATACTTCCATAAAGTCTTTTATAGCCTCATGAATTCACAACCAGCAGTTCAGGAGGAAATGCATAATCCAATTCTTCATGCATTTTGCAGCAAAATTTTCCACTGTTAAAATTCTAACTGGTTTCTGAGATAACCTTTTTTTTCCCTAGTTAAGACCAAAAGAAACTTGTAGCTTTTTAGTGAACCCTGATATCAGGTCACATCATGGTCTATTCCAGACTGAGCTAACACACTTGCTGCATCCCTTTATTAGCCAGTAGAGAATGTACCATGAGTTCAATATGCAGTACTGGACACTCCATCACACCAACTGCATGTCAAAAGGAAGCAGAGATGGATTGGCATCAACTGTTTGTGAGATTCCTCTAGCAATCAAACTGTTTTACTGACACAAAGAGGAACAGCAAAGGGTTTTATTCAAGACACTGAATAAAAAATGCATCCTGTTCTTTCCAGGGAGTTCAAGTACAGAAGCAAATGTTGTATTTGGTGTTGTACTTGTCTTTTAAAAAAAGGATAAAGTGACACCTTTATCTTGTGGGGAGAGTATAAAAATCTGACATGTAACTGGAACTTTAGGAATTAAGTCCTTTAATGCAGAGGTACTATGCAAAAATACCTTTCTTAACCTTTCAGGAGAAAATTCCAGGCCAACTAGGAAGAGAGTGAAGAACACACCAAACTCTCCTAATGTCTCCACTTGTACAATAGACTGAAAAAAAAGGAAACAAATAGAAATCAGTGCACAGCAAGTCTTGTTAGAATACCAGTTATAACTCCACTACAAACCAAATTGCTTCTCACTCCATTTCCATACGTAGTTCACTTGCTGGTCATATCAACATCAGAAGTCGTCCCCCAGGGTTCTATACTGGGCACAGTTTTGTTCAATTTACTCAATGACTTGGCTCAGGGGACAGAGTTGCCTTCTCAGGAGGTTCCTGATGATACGACACTGGGAAGAGTGGTGCTGATGATACAACACTGGGAAGAGTGGTCACAGCTCAGAGGGCTGTGCTGCACTTCAGAAGGACCTCAACAGGTTGGAGGGATGGACTGAGCAGAACCCACTGAGATTCAAGAGCCTGCCCCCGGGGAGGGATAACCCCAAGCACCAGCACAGGTTGGCACTGACCTGCTGGAGAGCAGCTCCAAGGAGAAGGGCCTGGGGGTCCTGGTGGACAACAAGCTGTCCATGAGTCAACTGCGACTTTTTGCAAGTCTCTGAATCTTTTATGTCATTTCAAAAAATTTGGCTTTCAAATGTGATGCTATATGATTAAGGAAAGAAAGAACTAAAGAAAAACTACAACACACAACCTTCATTTTTCACTTTCAACCAGTTGCTTTTGTCATTTTATTGGAGAAAAAGAAATTGAAAACAAAGTGATACAAAGACAAAAAACTTAGAATCATAGAACCATCAA
>NW_008685666.1:0-285 GCF_000695815.1 Acanthisitta chloris | reverse complement strand
AAGCAGGCAGGAACCTTCTGCTCCTCTTCCTGCAGGAGCTAACGGGACTCCTGGAGTGAGAGGCAAGATCAGGCCACAGAGATGCAAAATCCCAACTGATGCTCCAAAGGCCATGAAAGCCTTGGGAATTGCTGGAGCCAGGGTCTGGGGAGAAGGTTTTGGAGCTGTAGGTGCTGATGTTTAAGACTTTGAACCTCCAAACACCCTAAGCTTTGCTTCCCACCCTATGTTGTATTACCCTGTGCCACTCAATAGACTAGAGCCAAGCAAAGCAATCCTTGCCCT
>NW_008685665.1:0-551 GCF_000695815.1 Acanthisitta chloris | reverse complement strand
AAAAAATTCCCTTGAAATCCCATCTTCAATACCACATCCAAAGATTTAGATCTTAGGAAAGATTTAAACAATTTTTTCCCAATGAAAATCCAAAAAAAATTAGGAATTTTTGGACATCCTTTTTGGATTATTCAGATTTTTTTGAAATTTTTGAAATTTTTGAAATTTTGGAAATTTTGGAAATTGTTGAAATTTTTGAAATTTTGGAAATTTTTGGAATTTTGGAAATTTTGGAAATTTTTGAAATTTTGGAAATTTTGGAAATTTTGGAAATTTTGGAAATTTTGGAAATTTTTGAAATTTTTGAAATTTTTGAAATTTTTGAAATTTTTGAAATTTTTTTTTTTTTTTTGGGAATTCTGGATGGGATAAGGGAGGATTGGGAGTTGTCTGGGGGAAATTTAGTTCATAGGGGAAAAAATTAGGGATTTTCTGGGGGAAATTTATTGTATTAGGAAAAAAAATTTGGGGAATTCTTTTATGGGGGAAAAAAAATTGGGAATTTTCTTAAGGGAAATTTATTCCCTGTGAGGAAAAAAAATTTGGGAATT
>NW_008685664.1:0-4782 GCF_000695815.1 Acanthisitta chloris | reverse complement strand
TCCTCTCTCCAGAGTCCCATACAACTTCCCACATCCCAAATCCTCTCTCCATGGCCCCATACAACCTCCCCCATCCCAAATCCTCTCTCCATGGCCCCATACAACCTCCCCCATCCCAAATCCTCTCTCCATGGCCCCATACAACCTCCCCCATCCCAAATCCTCTCTCCATGGCCCCATACAACCTCCCCCATCCCAAATCCTCTCTCCATGGCCCCATACAACCTCCCCCATCCCAAATCCTCTCTCCATGGCCCCATACAACCTCCCCCATCCCAAATCCTCTCTCCATGGCCCCATACAACCTCCCCCATCCCAAATCCTCTCTCCATGGCCCCATACAACCTCCCCCATCCCAAATCCTCTCTCCATGGCCCTATACAGCCTCCCCCATCCCTGATGGCCTCTCCAGGATCACACCCAACCTCTCCCATCCCAGATCCCTTTTCCACGGGCACTTCCTCAGCCGTAAATCCTTCCCTAGCCAAAACCTTCCTGCCAGTTCCCCCAAATTGACCTTTCCCTAGCACGTGCAGGACCTGAGTGGGACACTGGGATTTCTGAACTCCATCCATGGCTGGAGTTGACATCTCCAACACTTTTTTCCTGTAGCCCAAGCGCAGAGGTTTCCGGGGCCGCTCCGGAGGGCGAATGGACGCGGAGAGCGGCAGGAAACGCAAACAGTCGCAGAGTGGGGACGAACCCGAGGGCAAACAGGCCAGGACAGACAGTGAGGGCGACGACTCCGACAACGGTACTGGTCCCACTGGTCCCACTGGAGCTTTTGAGGGTCACCGAGGTTGCTCCAGCCCTGGGGGGAGGAGTGGCTGGAGGGACACAAAGGGACTTGGGGGTCCTGGTTGGAGATGGGCAAGAAGGTCAAGGGTATCTTGGCCTGTGTGAAGAGCAGTGTGGCCACAGGATGAGGAGAGGGATCTTCTCACTGCGCTCGGCACTGGTGAGGTCACACCTGGGGGTGCAGGTTTGGGCTCACGTTAAACAGGACATCGAGGCCAGAGAAGGATAATGAGGCTCATTAGAGGTCTGGAGGACATGGCTAGTGAGGTCATGGATGGTCTAGAGCACGTGGCCAATGAGGCTCATCCATGGTCTAGAGCACGTGGCCAACGCAGCTCATCCGTGGTCTAGAGCACGTGGTCAACAAGGCTCATCAATGGTCTAGTGCATGTGGCCAACGAGGCTAATCCGTGGTCTAGAGTACATGGCCAACAAGGCTCATCTGTGGTCTAGAGCACGTGGCCAACGAGGCTCATCAGTGGTGTAGAGCACATGGTCAACGAGGCTCATCCATGGTCTAGAGCACGTGACCAACGAGGCTCATCAGTGGTCTAGAGCACGTGGCCAACGCGGCTCATCCGTGGTCTAGAGCATGTGGTCAACGAGGCTCATCAGTGGTCTAGAGTATATGGCCAACAAGGCTCATCAATGGTCTAGAGCACGTGGCCAACGAGGCTCATCCATGGTCTTCTTAGCCGGCCAGTGGCCACGAGCCCTCAGTGTCAGAGGGACATTTGCATCAAGGCTCTCATTTCCTTCCATGTTGCTGACTTGTCCAAGACAACTTGTCCCCCACATTACAGCAAAGCACAGCTGTGCTGCCAAACCCCTACCTCTCTCCACTGCCTCAGCACCGTTTCCACCTTGCCCACTCTCATCTGCCGTGATCAATGGTCTAGTGCATGTGGCCAACGAGGCTAATCCGTGGTCTAGAGTACATGGCCAACAAGGCTCATCAATGGTCTAGAGCACGTGGCCAACGAGGCTCCTCAAAGGTGTAGAGCACCTGAGGAAGGGCTGAGGGACTTGGTTTGTTGAACCTCAAGGAGAGGCAGCTCAGGGATGGCCACAGACCAGGAGACATGGACAGGACACATCCATAGGGACAAGCGCTCGGATGCATCTGTAGGAACGAGGAAGAGCTAAGGGAGTTGGGGTTGGTCAATGGTTGGGTGTGAGAACGTTGTAGGTCTTCTCCAGCCTTGACTCTGTGGCCGTTTTCCATGGATTTCAGTGTTTCTCCTTGAGTTCTGCCCCATTCCAAGTCCTTCCCCCCAGCTCAATCCCTTCTCTTTGTGCAGCGGACGAGGGCGAAGGAGAGGAGAAATCCGGGGATGAAGCTGACAAAGGTGTAAGTATCCATTGTCATGGAAAACGTGGGAATGCTGCAGCCCCAGAACAGTTCCCTCGGCTCCTCTGGGGGTTGGAAGAGCCAAAGTCACCCAAACCCAATGTTTTGGGCCCATTTCTGATGGAAGTGTTTGCTCCTGGTCGTTCCCGTGGGGAGCTCGGGTGGATTTACCTGCATGGAGGGGCCTGGAAAAGGGGCTTGGAGTGGGAAAGTTGGGATCCTGTGTCTGGATGGAGCATGTCCCAAGCTGGGAGTGGAGCTGGGAAAGGGGCAGAAGGAGGATGGTCTGGAGAACATGGAGGGGAAGGTCTGGAGAGCAGGAGAAGGGACTGGAAAACAAGGAGAAATGGATGGAGAGAATGGAGAAGGGGATGGAGAGCAGGAGAAGGGACTGGAGAACAAGGAGAAATGGATGGAGAGTATGGAAAAAGGGATGGAGAGCAGGAGAAATGGATGGAGGGAATGGAGAAGGGGATGGAGAGCAGGAGAAGGGACTGGAGAACAAGGAGAAATGGATGGAGAGTATGGAAAAAGGGATGGAGAGCAGGAGAAATGGATGGAGGGAATGGAGAAGGGGATGGAGAGCAGGAGAAGGGACTGGAGAACAAGGAGAAATGGATGGAGAGTATGGAAAAAGGGATGGAGAGCAGGAGAAATGGATGGAGGGAATGGAGAAGGGGATGGAGAGCAGGAGAAGGGACTGGAGAACAAGGAGAAATGGATGGAGAGTATGGAAAAAGGGATGGAGAGCAGGAGAAATGGATGGAGGGAATGGAGAAGGGGATGGAGAGCAGGAGAAGGGACTGGAGAACAAGGAGAAATGGATGGAGAGTATGGAAAAAGGGATGGAGAGCAGGAGAAATGGATGGAGGGAATGGAGAAGGGGATGGAGAGCAGGAGAAGGGACTGGAGAACAAGGAGAAATGGATGGAGAGTATGGAAAAAGGGATGGAGAGCAGGAGAAATGGATGGAGGGAATGGAGAAGGGGATGGAGAGCAGGAAAAGGGACTGAGAACAAGGAAAAATGGATGGAGAAAATGGAGAATGGGATGGAGAGCAGGAGAAATGGATGGAGGGAATGGAGAAGGGGATGGAGAGCAGGAGAAGGGAAATCTCCAAGTGTCACCTCCAGATCCAGGTGATCCCAATCCCACCAACATCTTCCTGTGCTTCTCTCTTCCAGGAGACTTGGAATGGGAGCGACGCGGCGGAGACAGGTTGGGATATCACCCCCTTTTCCCGGGAATCCTTCCTGGCTTAGTCCTGCTCCACATCCATCCACTGGAAAATTTGGAGCTTTGACTTCTTTTTTGCCTGCCCAGGAATGAGCAGGGAATTCTTTGGGATTTAGCATGGAATTTTGAGGGGTTTCCTCAAGAAATGACAAGAGCTTTAGCAAGGAATTCTCATGGAGTTCTTGGAGCCATGAGGAACAGATCCCAAACCATCCCAAGGGAAGCAGGACCACTTGCCTAGGGGTTGTGGCTTCACAGCCCTTGGAAAAAAGCTGGAAAACCCAGGAATTTAGGGGGAAAGTAACCAGTTCCCTTAAGGAAAGGAGATGGAAGTGTCTGGAAAAGTCAGGACTCTTCCCATGGCTCATCCAGGTGTTCCCCAAGATGAATTGTAGGGAGAAAGTTTGGGATTGGAGAACTCCTGGGAGACTTTGGAGAGAGGTTGGAATCTGGGAGAGATTCCAGAGGGCAGCACAATCCCAAAGCTTAAGGAGAGATCCAGAGGGATTTTGGGGCTCCAGAAACCTTTGGATGCTGGTGCTGAAGAGGATAATTCCAGCTCATTCCCGACAGCTTCCGGAGATGGCTGCGAGGATGACGATGAGGAGGTGAAGAAAAAGAGGGAAAAGCAGCGGAGAAGAGATCGGATGCGCGACAGAGCCATGGACAGGTGAGGGGAACATGGGCCAAACCATTCCATGACTTACAGGGCAGAATTCCTGGGAATAACTCTCATTCCTCCAGGAGAAATCCATTGGGGTGGTGTGTTTGGGCTTGGGCTTGGGGTTGCAGTCAGATATTCCTGGTTTTTGGGGGGTTAGGAGTTTCAGACCAGGAGGACACTGAGAGGGATAAAAACATGGATGGGGAGGGGTGAAATGCTGGGAAGTAATCCAGGCTGGAACACAACATTCCAATGTCTTGGGGCATTCCCAATTGGGAAGAGTGTCCTGATGTCCCAGACTTGCTGCTCCATCTGTTCCATCAGATTTCCAGTGAGTTTAGTGGCTGATCCCATAAAATCTGCCATTGATCCATATGGATCCTAAAAATCCAGGATCGAGCCGAATCCCACGGGAGAACAGTGGGAGAAACCTCAGAGTGGGAGACCAAGTGATGTTCTCTATGTTGTCCTGGAGTTGAGTTCCTTCCTCATTCCTGCCCCAATTCCCTTCCCCAGGATCCAGTTCGCCTGCTCCGTCTGCAAATTCCGGAGTTTCGAGGAGGAGGAGATCCAGAAGCATCTCCAGAGCAAATTCCACAAGGAAACTCTGCGCTACATCGGCACCAAACTGCCCGACAAGACCGTGGAGTTCCTCCAGGTGCTGAGCTGGGAATTCCAGGCTGGAGCTGAGATTTTTCCATTGTCAGTTTGGGATTTCCAGGCCTGATCTGGG
>NW_008685663.1:0-811 GCF_000695815.1 Acanthisitta chloris | reverse complement strand
ATAACATACTCTCTTAATATTGAAATCTGCTTGATACCCAGTATATCATCATTTCTGGAGAGATTGCTCACAAGAAAACACAGGACAAGGTTACATTTTGCACTTATTGAAGAAAAGTTCACAGTACTACAGTAACAACACACAGCACATCAGCATGAGAAGAACCAGTCTGTTTTCAGGTCAGTGGGAGAGTGCAGGTGTATGTGGGAGTCATGTGTCCATGCAGGCACAGCAGCACAGCTCCACTCCTGCCTCGCACCGCGCTCAGGCCGTGCAGCCTCACAGGCCATTGAAAACTAGAGCCTTAGCAAGAAGCAGGTTTTAATGAAGTTACACAATATACTTTTGAATAAAGGAAACAAATGAGATTCAAAATAATATTTGATTCTGAACCAACTGAGATTTGTTGTTGTTTTATTTTTTCAAACAAAGCACAGGACTGTTTGTATAAAGCTAGACTGAAAGAATATATATTTTCCAACACTTCTTACTGCTCAATATATTTGAGCACCACCAATTTCCTGTTACAATTCAGTGAGAAAGGAAAGTTTAGGAGAACCATTTTAATTACTAGAGCTTGTGCTGTAATAAGGGTTACATGGACTGACCACAAGGGAAAAGGCCCAAATGATATTTCTGTTGTAGGTAACAAAAAACCTTGAGGCAGTCATCACATTGTGATATCGTTCAAACATCATAAGTATAGTATCGACATGAAACTGAGGAGGAGGGGAGAGAGAATTGCTGTCATTATTCCCTGGTCAGAAAATGACAACAATCCTGAATTCCACAGAAAACTTCACATTCTGTA
>NW_008685662.1:1643-6720 GCF_000695815.1 Acanthisitta chloris | reverse complement strand
GGACCAGCACTTGGCCTTGTTAAAACCCATCCCTTTGGAATGATGGTGGCACTAAGCAAATGCTAACATTGCTGACTAACTGCTTGCTTTGATATGTAATTCAAAGCCCTTTTGTCTTAGCAGTTGTTGCTTTCTCCAATCCAAACTGCAGCCAGTCATGGACAGGGGAAGGATCTTGCCAAGTTTCCTGAAGAATATGTGGCAGTTGCTGCTGGTAGTGTTTGATTGCCAAGTTAAAGAAAGCAATGTAATTTGCACTTGTATTAATTGAGGCTCCTTTTGCATTTTCAGGTCCAACTTTAATTGCAGCATTGGTCAACACTTAAAATTACCTTGGTCAGAACATCATCTCACTCTGTGCTTATTGCAGAAGTCAGAGGTGGCTCGAGAGAGAAACTGGGGAAGCTGCTGTGAACTGGATGGGTAGAGCTGCTCAGCTAAATGTATAGGCAGATATCATCCAGCTAAGTCAGAAATATTGTGTTTTCTATGAAAATGGCAAAGGCAAGGAGAAAAACAGTTGTCCTACAGAGTGATCGACCGGAATTCATTAGGAGAAGCACCTACCAGGAGAAGAGTGTGGACACTGTAAACAGGAGAGTGTATTTGTAGATGATACTGATAGCATGTGCAGCACTACTGGTCTTTGTCTTGCTTGTTTCTCTGTGGTTTTATGAGGGTTTTTTCCTCTCCTTGCCTGTTGTACCTATTCCTTGGAGACAGATTGCATTCAGTCATTGCCTGTATGCTGAAAAAGTGGACAAGAGAGAAACTGAGGCAGGGCAGAACCTTAGAGTAATAGTAGTAGCTGCTGTACTAGGAAGAAAAAACATCAACCAACCAAAAACCAGTGAGGGAAAGCTTTAAAATGTTTTTACAAACAGAAACATCAGCCACTTGTACCAAACATTGTGTGAGGGTCACGTTTCTGTCCTTTCAGTATGGCTTTGTGGGAATTGAAATAAAAGTGATCTAGCTGTGGAGGCTTTACTGATGTACCTGTTCTCATAAAGGCTCCTTTTCCTCTGGGTTTAATTAGTAGGAATCACCAGTTTAGCAGTATTTCAGTGCACTTAATGCACTGCCATTCAGTAATAGATTTTTTGAAACTTTAAGCAATGACGTGGAGAAACAGTCTGAGGGGGGTGGGGTGGAATCTGAAGGAAAAAAACAGCACCATTTCTTGGGAAGAATAAACAAAAGGCTGTTACGTATTGTAAGCACCCTCTGTTCTATCCAGGATGGTTCTCCCGTGTTGATCACAGCTACAGAAAATTTAACAAATGGCGCCAGGGAAGGCTGAGTGTTGCATTCCCTGTGCCGTGTCCCTTAGTGTTTCCTGCATCCAGACTGTGCTGTAGCTGTGGCAGCAATCTCTGCCAACCCTGACAAGGCAGGTGTCTTGTTTTCCAGCTGTTCTGGGTTGGAAATGACAGAAACAGATGCTCTGGTTCCTGGTTTCTGTTGGATTTTGTAGCCTGGTGCCTTTAGTTGTGCTGAGATTCTCTGCACTTCTCTGCTGAGCTCTGAGATGTGATGGCAGTGGAGGAGTTTGCACACATTTGCTTGTAGCACGTGCTGCAGGAGGGCTGTGCCTTTCAGTAGGATAGGAAATCCTTAACATTATGATTGCTAAATCTGATAAAATCTGCCAGAGCTTAGTAGGCAAACTGATTAATCACTTCAGTTTGCATTCTTTCTTGGCTTTTTGAGCTTCTGTTTATTTCCCTTTTAAGTTTGTTCTCTGCTGTTTTGATAAAATTCCATGTTTGGAACTTGTTCTGTTTTGTTACTTCTCTGTGATTTCTTTGATTCATAAAATCATTAGTAAAACTGAATGTTTAAAGAAAGCATCTTAAAATGTTTTCTTATTGAGCTGCTATTATTATTATTCAGTTGCTATTATTATTTTTCCCTCAGAGGTGTTTGGGCACTGAACAGCTCCCTGGGGCAGTGGGCACAGCCCCAAGGCTGACACAGCTCCAGAGGTGTTCGGCCAATGCTCTCAGGCCCAGGGTGTGATTGTCAAGGATGTCTGTGCAGGACCAGGAGTTGGACTAGATGATCCTCAAAGGTCCCTTCCCACTCTGATTATTCAGTGATTCTGTGACTTGTTGTTGATGAATGTGATATTAGAAATGTTACATTTTGGGCTTGATGGGGAAGGAGTAAGTTAGGACATTAGTAGAAGAGGGACATGGAGCTCCTGGGACAGGTCCAGGGGAGGCCAACAGAGATGAATAAGGGACTGGAGCACCTCATGAGGAAAGGCTGAGGGAGTTGTCCGTGTTCAGTCTCAAGAAGAAAGGACTGAGAGGATCCTCATTAATGTATACAAGTGTCTGAAGGGGGTGCCAAGAAGATGGAGCCAGGCTCTTCTCAGTGGTGCAAGGGATAACAGAGCTCCTGGGACAGGTCCAGGGGAGGCCAACAGAGATGAATAAGGGACTGGAGCACCTCATGAGGAAAGGCTGAGGGAGTTGTCCGTGTTCAGTCTCAAGAAGAAAGGACTGAGAGGATCCTCATTAATGTATACAAGTGTCTGAAGGGGGTGCCAAGAAGATGGAGCCAGGCTCTTCTCAGTGGTGCAAGGGATAACAGCAGAAACTTATGCCCAGGAAGTTCCACCTTGAGGAAGAAAAGAATTTCTTTGCTGTGTGAGTGACTGAGCACTGAACAGGTTGCCCAGAGAGGTTGTGGATTCTCCAGCACTGGAGGTATTCAAGAACCATCTGGACACAACCCTGAGCCATGTGCTCTAGGGTGACCCTGCTGGAGTAGGGAGGTGGGACCAGATGACCCAGTGTGGTCCCTTCCAGCCTGACCCATTCTGTGGTTCTGTGATGATGCTGCAGACCTGTGCAGTTGGGGACTGAGGTATGGTTAGTCTGTTTCTCTTGGCGCATAGCAGATTGGTTTTGCTTGCCCATGGGTGATGTTTCCAGAATTGATGAAGTTATGCATGTAACTTCAAAACAAATCTATTATTATTTCAAGTCAAAATGTTGTGTAGCTTTTTAGATGTGTAGCTAGGGAGGGAGTGCTGGCATAATGAAATGGACAGTTGGTACAGTGCTTTGCTCTGTATGTTGCATGTGTTTGAGTTTACATCCAGAGCAGTGTGACTCCAGCAGACTTTCTGCTGGGTGTCATAAGATGACAGATTTCTGATTTTTAAAATGTCAGGCCCACAAATCATTAGTTTGCTAAGATTGCACTAGCAAGCTATTAAAGAACATGGCAGTATTTACTGTAGATAAATGCAAATTTAAAAAGGTTCTCTGTATCGTGGTTTAAATGATTTATTTGCTTTCAATGCACATATGAATCTGATGTGAGGTTAAGATTTAGGATATTTCATTTCCTGTATGGAGCTACAAATTTGCATGTTATTAAAGCATCTCTTGGAGTCATATCTCTCTTGTATGTCTTAAATGGTATCACAGGTTAAGGTACACTGGAAGAAGTTAATTAAACCCAGAATTTAATGCTGTTAATACAGGTACTGGAAAAATAAGAATTTCAGCTGGATTTAGACATAGTCCATGGTAATATCTCTTGAGATATGTAAGTCAAAGAAGGAAAACTGCCAGGTTTTGTAAATACACCTTTAGCCACTGTTTAGAATGGGTTGAAATTTTGTCTTGAAGTTGTTTGATTTGCAAAAAGTCAACTTGGTAGTTGTTTGAAATAAAGCTTCCAGTCGCGTGTCCTCCTCCGGAGCCAAGGGCCTCTCTGCTCAGTGTTGTGTGTTGGGCAAGAGCTGCTAGAGAATCCTTTCCATCTCCTGTTTCCTCACCTTTGTCCAAAGGGCTGCAGGTTCCCTGGGTATATCCACTGATTTCTCTGTGCCCCTGTGCTCCCAGTGCCCCTGCTGCTGCTGGTGGTTTGTCTCATGTTCTTGCCCATCCCTTTTATACCAACTGTCCTACCTCTTGATGGGTCAGTAAAGATTGGGAGGAGGGTAAAATTCTTGATATTGGACTTGTTTGTCTTTGGAATATGCTGTTGAATTTCCCAAAGGGCAGACAGAAGCACTGTGCATGATGGGATCATAGAATGGCTTGGGTTGGAAGGGACCTTAAAGATCACCTAGTATGGAGTGCTGTAACTGGTTTGGGTTTGGGCATGGTACTTGTGTTTAATTTGATTCTACCTACCTGGCTGAGAATTTTGCTTTCTTGCATTGGTGATTTTGGCTGAGTGATTTTCATGCATGCACAACTCAGGGCATTTTGAAAGAGAAGTTTTAATGAACTGGTTTCTGTCTCAGGTGAACTAGGTAGGAGATATTTGCTGCTCTTTCCTGTGTTAG
The DNA here is from genome assembly GCF_000695815.1 of Acanthisitta chloris. Classification (NCBI taxonomy): domain Eukaryota; kingdom Metazoa; phylum Chordata; class Aves; order Passeriformes; family Acanthisittidae; genus Acanthisitta; species Acanthisitta chloris. The sequence continues at coordinate 2,405 of NW_008685662.1, read as the reverse complement.
TTGGGTGAATTGTGTGCTACCTTAGCTTTTACAAAGTTGATGAAACTCTGGTTTTACAGAAACCAATACTCAAATGTAAACTCTTCTGCTACTCTGAAATTTTATCCTGTCTGATTTCCTCGAGACGCATCTTTCTTCTTCATTGTGGCAGAATAAGAGGTATAAGCTGCTGATCTGAAGGTGTCTTGGGGAGGGAGAGAATTATATCATGCTGAGACACTATTACAAACGAGTGATGCTGTGCTGAGGGTCTCACACACAACATTAGATGGCAGCAGTCGACTCTTTAACACCTTGTGAGTGCTTGTTCCATTTACTTTCAGGCAGTTTTCCCAAACGAGAGACATGGAGACATTTGACTTTAATACAAAACGCTTGTACTACATCCTTAGGAAGGGAAGCAATGGGAATGTGTTTTCCTGAACAATCCAGCTTTGATTGTGGTTAAGAACAGGACCGAACAGAATCCCAGAGGAGCAGCAAGGTTAAAGTGGGTGCAGTGTTCTTGTGCCATGCTCCTATTGATCTGCCTGGTTTAAAATGGACTTCTTACTTGCCAGGTCAGTGAAGGTGTAGGCTTGGTTAGGAACTTGGCAATAGGTGAGAAAGCAGCTAATTGACTAGAATACATTTTTCTTCCTTTCTTACCATCATTTTTTTCCCTTAGAAAGCAGAGTGGATTAGTATTATTAGTAGTATTCCTTTAGTACTATTAGTGTTCCTTTTTTTGTAGTGTAACTGTTGGGTAGTGTTGAATGGGGG
>NW_008685662.1:0-1625 GCF_000695815.1 Acanthisitta chloris | reverse complement strand
AGCAGGAAGAGTTTGTGGATTTCTGTTCAGGAAATACATATTTTGCTCTTTGTCTGGCAGTTTTGAGGTTGGTTTTGGTTTTACTTGAACGTGGGAGAAAGCAAGTCCAAAGTTGAAGCAAGACTCAAGGAGATGCTTACAGAACAGGCTGGAGCAGAATCTTTCCTTCTGTGAAGGAGTTTCTGGTCGCTTGCATATTCATGGTCTCATGTTACTTTAAACATTGATCTGAGGTAGCAAATGACTTTAAATCATCGGCATCTTGCTGGAAGGTGACCTTGCCTTTCTTGAGTTGGGTCTTTCCACAGTTCTTTGTGCTCTGTCTCATTTTTCTACTCCATTATTGTTGTTATAGTAGTAGTATAATGAAGAAAAAAAGTTGACATCCAGGTTGTTTCTGCCCCTCTCTTCCCTCAGGATTAACCTCTCTGGGTCTGAGTCTTGTTGGTCATGATTTCACTGACATCACTATTTGATGTACTTATCCAAACTATCTGCAAGTTTTCCTGCCAAATCTCCCTAGGACTCAGATTTTAATGTGTTGTATTGGTGAGGGGCAGAGAATGGATTGCTGCAAATTACTATGTGGGTTCCTCTGTTTGCCCATGTGTGTGAATAGAACTGTTTGGGTAACACAGTTGTTTTGTGAACAGAGGTAAAATGTAGGGAATATATAAAGCCTTTAATTGTTGAAATAGCAACTGATTTAGCTTCAGCACATTTTTCTTCATGTTTGTCTTTTCGTAGTACTTAGTCTTACGAAGAGAAGATTTTGAGCACAGCTTTGCAGGTGCTTCAGCATGAAGTTTTACAATTTTCCCTGAGATAGAACTAGCCAATTTGACTGCATTTTTCCACTGCACAGGCACTGTCCGTACTCCTTGTTTTGGACATAGTAAAGAAACAATTCTGAGATGACAGAATCATTGTCTTGAGGAAGAGGGAGGTCCCAGTTTGCTTAGCTAACAGTCTTTCTTCTGCCTTTAGGGAGCAAAATATCAACTTGATGTGTAGGTTGTCTAATAACCAGAAGGATGAGGAAGCTCTGTAGATGTGAAGTTATTTTTTTGAGGTTTGAGGTAAAAATGTGAAGATCCAGCCCTGTAGTTCCCCCAGGTATAGCAAATTTGGCCTTTGCAGGAGAAGTGCTGATTTTGGACTTGTCTTCCTTTTTTGTGTGTGTTGTCATTGAAATTTTTCTCAGGTTTTCTCACAAACTTTTTAAGATTTGGGAGAAAGAATTTAAATTAGATTCCTAATCTAGATTATGACTTTTCAGGAAAGTGGAGCTTGTCTGTGTTTATTCTGAGCTCTTGTCTCCGTGCTATACTTTGCTCACCCAATGAGTTCACCATCTCTTTTGTATCTGGGATCACTTCATTGCAAAGGGAGGTTTTGTGTGTTTCAGTAGGCTTTTTGGTTCTATTTAGAAGTGTTGGAGTGCTATTTGATACTTAAAATTGCTGCTATTACATTGGCTTCTCATTGGTATAATTCTCTAAGGGGGGGGAAATTACAGTCTTTGCACATGCAGTAAAAATTGTATTCTCCCTGTTCTCGATCAGCTAAATGCAGAAACATTTTGCAAAAAAAAAAGCTTGAGCTGTTGCTTTAGTTTATATATA
>NW_008685661.1:510-2305 GCF_000695815.1 Acanthisitta chloris | reverse complement strand
GGCGAGGAAGGGAGCCAGGCGCTGCTCACAGCCAGCACCTGCCCGTGCTGACTCGCAGGTTGCTGCCTTCAGAGGAGCTGAGAGAGCAAGACCTGGGAGCTAAACTCAGGTTCTTTCAAAGAGCCTCGTCTCAAAGGCATTTTCCCTCTCTCAGGGAGAGATGTGCACCAGTTAGGCAAAGGGCCAAGCTTTAATTACGTCTCATTTCCAAAAGACACTAAAAAGCAACTCCCACACAGCAGAGGTAGGTGAGAAACGAGGGATGTGCAAATCCATCAACTCATTGAGGCTGTTCTGCTACCACCAGCCACACACACTTCCTTCCTCACTGATTCCAGTCAGTTGGGCTTGGCTAGAACTGGAGCCCAATAAGCCTTAATGATAACAACTCTGTCAGTAAGACATCTAGGCTGGTGTAAGGACTCGGAGAACATGTGAAAAAGAATTACAGAATCATGGAATTTTAGGGGTTGGAATGAAGCTTAGAGATGATCCAGTCACAACCCCCTGCCCTGGGCAGGGACACCTCCCACCAGAATAGGTTGCTCAAGGCTTTAGCCAGCCTGGCTGTGAACACTGCCAGGGTTGGGGCAGCCACAGCCTCTCTGGGCAACCTGTGCCAGTGTCTCACCAACCTCACAGGGAAGAGTTTCTTCCATATATCTCACCTAAATTTCTCCCTTTCAATTACTCCCCATTGCCCCTTGTCCTGTCCCTGCAGTTCCTAACCCAGAGTCCCTCTGCAGCTTCCCTGGAGTCCCTTCAGCTCCTGGCAGGTTGCTCTGAGGTCTCCACACAACCTTCTCCTCTCCAGGCTGAACAGCCCCAACTTCCTCTGGGAGATACTGCAGCTGCTAGAGATGTTTAGCTAAAATTGGCCACCTTATTTCTCATTTAGGGTATTTTAGGCTGGGACTAGAGGGTTTGGTGCACTCATAACACACTTGCTAATCAGTCAGGGCATCATCTCCACACAGGTGAGCTCTGAAATGCCTCTGTTCTCAGTGCTCCTGTAGGAAAGCCCATGGGGAATGTCCCAGGTGTGCTGGCAGCACCTTCAGCAAACCTCCCTCATTCACCAGCTGACTGCAAGGAGAGAAGTCCAGACTTACCCTGACCACCCTGGGACGGGCAGTGAAGGTGGAGACTCAGACTGTGCCTGGGGGTGCCTGAACCTGAGAGATCGGCAGGAACCGAGCGGTTTCCCTCCCGGCCTGACACCCCCACCTCCTGCTTCCTCAGCTCCGAGCTGGACTGTGGCACTAAACACTTCCAGAGGGGCCGGGAGCCTGAGCTGCTGGCCAGGGGAGCGCTTGGGATCAGGGGCTGGACCTCGGGGGAGCAGTGGGAGGCAGTGGGATGGCTGTGAGGAAGGTGAGCCTCGCAGGCTTTGGGCAAGGCTGAGTCCTTGGGCAGGAGAGCAGGGTCAGGCTCCAGGGGACACTTTCTTTTCCTTCGGTGATGCCGACTCTGGAAGCTGTGCCTGGGGGGCAGCGAGGCAGGGGCTGTGCCAGCTGCTCCCGATTGTCTGTTAGCATCTCCACTGAAGTCCAACCTGTGTGGAGAAGCTGAAGGGATGTGAGGGGGCTCCCAGCCTTCCTGGGGACAGCCTGGCTGTCCTGCTGGAGCTGCCTCCTGCAGCACAGCGCTGCTTCCCGCAGGCTGCTGACAGGGATGGCTCTTCTCAGTTCTCCTTTGTGTCCGAGCACCGTGGAAGCCAACCTTGGCCCCGGAGTAGCGGGATTTGCGCTGCCCAGGCCCCCGCCCGGGGGGACACTCCGTGTCTCGTCTGTAG
>NW_008685661.1:0-343 GCF_000695815.1 Acanthisitta chloris | reverse complement strand
CACTGCTGAGGGAGCTGCGGAACGTGGAGCAGCTGCCGTGGATGCCCTGCAGACTGACATCTGTGCAGTTCAACATGGAGTCACTGGAGGAACCGTGGCAGGGCCCTGAGCTGGAGTCACTGCCTGGCCCATCCGCCAGGTACCCGCTGTGCTCCGTGAGATAGCTCTCCCCGGAGCCGCTGCTGTTGTGCTGGTGCCCATGGCCAACCCCTCGGCGCAGGGCAGGCACACGGTGCTGCTTCTGTGCCAGGGCTGCCTTGAGCCCCAGGCAGGGGGGCTGGGGCTGCAGGGAACAGGTCCTGTGGGGTGCCAGGGGCTGCCCACACACCGAGGGGTTGGGGTG
>NW_008685660.1:0-216 GCF_000695815.1 Acanthisitta chloris | reverse complement strand
GTACACACCCCCTGCCCACGGGGCTGCCAGGAGCAGCTCTGGGTCTGGGAGGGGGCGTTGGGCTGCTTAGGGGGCTCCCTAGCACCTCGGGGACAAGGGGGAGGGATGTGCCCAGCCAGGGCTCAGCTAGCCACGAAGGGAGGTGTGGGCATGGCTAGCAGCACCCCTGCTCTGCCACCTGTCCGGGCCCTCCCGCAGGCCAGCCGGTCCGGGGGC
>NW_008685659.1:0-733 GCF_000695815.1 Acanthisitta chloris | reverse complement strand
GCCTTCTTGCCCTGCCACTGCGGCCAATGAGGGACCAGAACAGCCTTGGCGGCCATCTTGTCTCATTAACAGCAGCCAATAAGGAACCAGAGGAGCCTCAGTGGCCATGTTGCCTGGCTGCCTTGGCCAATGAGAGACTAGACGTGCCTCAGCGGCCATCTTACTTGGCCAGCCACAGCCAATGAGGGACAAGAGATATATGAGTGACCAACTGGTCCTGCCAACCAATGAGGGGCCAGAGGAGCCTTGGTGACCATCTTGGCTGTCCAACCTCAGCCAATGAGGGGCCAGAGGAGCCTTGGTGACCATCTTGGCTGTCCAACCTCAGCCAATGAGGGGCCAGAGGAGCCTTGGTGACCATCTTGGCTGTCCAACCTCAGCCAATGAGGGGCCAGAGGAGCCTTGGTGACCATCTTGGCTGTCCAACCTCAGCCAATGAGGGGCCAGAGGAGCCTTGGTGACCATCTTGGCTGTCCAACCTCAGCCAATGAGGGGCCAGAGGAGCCTTGGTGACCATCTTGGCTGTCCAACCTCAGCCAATGAGGGGCCAGAGGAGCCTTGGTGACCATCTTGGCTGTCCAACCTCAGCCAATGAGGGGCCAGAGGAGCCTTGGTGACCACCGGGGGACCCTCAGGGCTCTCTGCTGCTTTCAGCCCCTTTGGCTTTAGTGATGCTTCTCTCCCCCTCCCTCCCCCCAATTTGGGGTGTCCCCATGACCTTTGACCCCCAGCC
>NW_008685658.1:0-528 GCF_000695815.1 Acanthisitta chloris | reverse complement strand
GCGCGGAGCCCCCGCTGCGATTTTCTCTATATCCCGCTTTCTTGACCGCAAATCCAGGCGGAACTTTTCCGGCGTGGCTGTTTTTTTCCTGCTTTGTTTTGTTATGGAAGCGAAAGCGTTTGAATCCCCTTCAAGAATGGGTATCAAAGTCTCTTTTTTTAAAAGCTATTGATTGCAAAAGTCTTATTTAAACCAACACATTTTAGTTTCTCACATTTTAAAACATCATCTGGGGCCCATTGTATGGAAAATCGATTAGCAGGAATTGCCACGCTCTTTGCCTCCCGCTTGATTGTTGGAAAATCGAGACATCCATAGGCAAAGGCTGAGCTGGGGAAGGTTTGGAACCGAAATGAAAGGGTTTGCGAGGGATCTATAGGCACTAAATAATTCACCTGCCAGGCGATGGTGCTGTTATTTTGAAGTCTTAAAGAACTTTAAGGAACTTTTGGCTCCCGGCGGGGTGCGCGGAGCTACGTTCAAGCTCCTTCTCCTTCCCTGCCCGGTACAGCCCGACGGTTTGGCCGG
>NW_008685657.1:16485-24844 GCF_000695815.1 Acanthisitta chloris | reverse complement strand
CCAAAATGTCTGCTGAGTTCATTTAGTACATACTGGTGGGTTACAGCTATGCTAAATACCTTTCAGGGCAGGAGAGCTGGTGTGCCGGCAGATGGTTGCAAGCTGCATCAGGAGCTCACGGCTGGGGTATTTGAAGGAGTCCACACTCATTGTCCATGGGAGTTATAGTATACAGTGGCAATATAATTCAGCAACCGATATCATACAATTTAACATTACTGGCTGCTTCTCCATTCTTCTGCATTACCCACCAAGTGCACCCAGGTCCTTGAGCAAACACGATCCCACAGATGGGTTTGCCTTTGCTTAAGGCAGGACTAGTCCAGACTGTCTTCCCTAGCATATTCCTCATATGCACCACAGGGACTTTATCCCCTTCTACAGTGCGTGGAGGTTTTGATTTGGCAGTGCCAGCTTTGTTGGTAGAACCTCTAGTGTTAACTTACCAGGTACCCTTCATTAAATGTAGATCCTAATGCTTGAAGGCCCCACCACCTGCTGCTTGCAATGTGGTTTTTAAGAGCCCATTGTACCATTCAATTTTCCCACCTTGTTGCTTGATATTTCTCAGTTGTAAAGCCTTAATCTATATTAGATGTAATTTGTTTTCTCATAATAAAATTGCTTTGTCAGAAAAGAAGTTCATCCGAATTTTCATTAAGAGCCCTAAGTTTTTAACTATGAACCTAAGAATTCTAAACATAAAGTAGATGCAAAAAGGGTAAAAAGTAGGCTTTTTGGAAAAAAAATGCCAACACCTATTGTTATTACTGAACAGAGATATACATTTGGGTTTTGAATTCACAAGCTCACTTGCTTGAAAAAGTGTGCTGTAACCTCCCTGTGACAGTGTTCCAATGTTAGCAGAAATAAAGAGCATAGGCATAATTTTCTTTATGGATGGCATAGTGGGTTTGGAAATTAAGGGAATCCCTGTAATTTTTCCTTCTGAATTCCCTTGTGCTTGTAGAGATTCTCCTGCTTTCACTTAATTTATGCAAAGTGCTGTTAAACAAATCACTACATATGAGGATAAAATAGCATAATGCACTAATATATTTTTGTTGTGATTCTGAGAATTACAGAAAGTAATGATATAACTAATATGCTATAATTTTTTAATTAAATATGATTTGTAATTACAAATTGATATTCCCAATCCAATCTCTCTCATGATGAGATTCCCTTGTGTTTCATACCAAAATGCTGCACAGAATAATCTGCTTGGCTCTACCCATAATCTCTCTGATGTGAGTTACATAATAATATTTTGAAGCTGAGTAATATACATCCTGAGGAACATGTAACAAAATCCAAATCTAAAGCATACATGTTTAGCAACTGAAACTGACAAGTGAAAAATATGTAACAGGTTTTGTGCCACAAATATTTTGAAGATCAGCAGTGAAAAAATGTAGCATTTTTTTCTTTAAAAAATGAAATTTATAATATTTAAGCAGGGATCCAAATCTAATTCCAGCTCTCCCTCTCAGAGCACAAGAGACTCTGAAGTAGATGGATGGTTGAGGTCTCAGGTCTACTGAAGATTTAGTGATTGTTGCACTTGTGCTGTACAGCATCTCTGCTTTACTAGATTGGAATGGCTGAGGCAGAACCTTAATGTTAGCAGATATAGAACTACAAGGAGTGTGAGTTCTCTTGGGCATCCAACATTAACAAATGGGTAGGGTTCTGTGCAGTAGATCGGTGTCGCCTTCTCTTTTTCCTGTGCACATGGGGAAAAGCCTGCTCTCTCTTTTCCTGCTCCACCCTGAAACAGGGTACTGTGGACAAGAAGTAAAAATTACTTCAAATTATTTATTTTCATCCTCCTCATGCTACAGATCTGACCTTTTTTAAGTTCCTTTGCTCTAATTTTTGTTGAATTAAAACAGTGTGTGAAATTAAAATCTCTATGACATTTCTGGGGACTTTTCTTAAGGAAAACATGACCAGTTTCCACCTTGGAAATTTGGAATCCCTTCACAAAAGAAAGGTAAGGGCCCTAAAAGTAGTCTTTGTGTAGAAATAATACTTTTCTCCCTAAGACAGTGGAACCATAATGTCAATGGATTTATTTTTCCACTTTGGTTTGAATTCTTAAAATGAGGATTACAAAAATACATGAAGAATTTCTGATATCAAAAGGCACTGCTCAATTTGTATCAGACATTTTATACCTTCTGACCTGTTTAGACTAGTACTCACATCTCATTTTTGGAGCTTATATGTCAAAACTTGTTGCAATTAGCTCTTTACCAGTTTTGTTTTGGTCTCAGCATCATAATTACTTATGGAGAGCATGACCTGGCAAAACAGATGGTGATATACTTAGAATGTGTCACTTTGTAGGACTTGAATACAATTACAAAACACCTGTCATATGTAAAGAGATTGGAGTTTTATTTTTCCTTCATTTTAACTCCTTTTAAGAAGTTAAATATACAAACATGATTTGAATAATGGTTTGGTGAATTACTGAGCAGGTGTAGAGCTGAAAAGGTAACCACTGTGAAGATGAGCATGTGTTTTGTTGGTCATACTTTCAGGAAACTGCTTTAGATTTGTGAGAGGTTTTTTTGCCCAAATGGATGTAATCATTGACCAAGTAACCCCATTTTTCTTCCACTTCTGTCATTGCCTGCTATCTTCTGTAAGGAGAATTTAAATGGTGTAAAATGCACCCCCAACACACTTTCTTGCTCTTCCAGTATTCTCATCTTCATCAGCTGTCCCACTGCTTCCTTTGAAGAGTTTCTCTCATCCCATCATGGACCTCACACACTTCTACATCTCTGGTTGCCATCACTGTGTTCATACTCATGTACCTTCTAAGGCTTTCAGTACTCACTGTGGAGCCCTTAGTTGCAATGTAAGAGGGACTTCCCTGTAGTGGGGAGAAAGCATGAATGAAGAGGCTGCTTGGAGACAGGAGACAGGAGAAAGGCTTCTAGTGGGAGAAAGAAAAAGACCACTAATGTCATCCTGATGGCCTTCACTGCCACTGAGTTAAACCAAACTACTATACTTGAGAAAAGAAAGGTTTTCACATTGCTGGGGGGGAAAAAAAGGTGAATTAATTAGTGTAGTGTTTATTAGTAAAAAAAGAGGTAAAAGCCAACAATATGTTGGAAAAGTATAGATATGATTATTCAATAGAAATTTGAGGAAATTATCCTAGCACAGTCCAAAAGACTAATGAGTCCATATTAAGAAAACGGCACAGTGCAGGTCACCCTATTATAAAACAGGATATTACAGAAATGGAGAAGGTGCAGCTAAGGGCAAGCAGAGTGCCACAGCAATACAATGATCTTAGTTATTCAGAAAGGTTAGAGAAACAAGATCCATAAGCTAGGGAAAAGAATTAAAATTAAGATAGAGACTCAGTAAAGTCTGCCAGCATATTTGTATGCAATAGATGTAACAGCTTTGAAGACAATACCTACAAGAGGATATTTGAACTTCTATCACTACAAAGTGAAGACACTGTCATTTAGATTTGTTGGTTTGGTCAATGTGTAGTAAATAATACATAAAGTATAAGCAATGATAAAATGGATTTAAGTGATTTAAAATATAGAATAAATTAACTAGACTTGGGTTTTCCCACTTCTGAAAGAATGCATGAACATTTTTATTACACACCTTACAAGTCTTTTTAAAACCTATGTGGTCTTATATATTTAGACAAACTTGCAATCAAATTCAGCCCTTTCCAAAGTAATAATATGATCCTTTTTTATTTAATAATGCAGAAGGAAATGGATTACTGCACAAACATTACCTATGAGTAGATATTTTGTTGTAAATATCCTGTAGTATTGTGTTGACAATAAAAAGAAATCAAATCCTACCACATCACTCCTTTGCAAGGCATGAAAGGCTATTTTATTCACTAAATGGTTTCATGCACTGCAATAATTGGTACTTTTATGAATACAAAAACCTTCACAACTATAGTGATTAGTCCAGATTATTGTGGCCACCAGTTAGAATAGCAGTCAGTACTCACAGGTTGCTTATAATGTGTGCTTTTTAAACACATCTATACTTTGGAGCAATGGCAGTCTCCACTCAATGGAAAATATCCATGAAGAACAAAGATATGCAATCCTAGAAATACAGTGTCAGTCCACGGGATAAGAGGTATTCAATAAGTTGTTTCAACATTCCCTTTTCAGCAGCAAGCTAAATTCTCTGTGCTTACTGCATCCTTGGTAATTAGTCTTGTCTATCTGTAATATGATCAAGCTACAGGGAAAGAATGTGACCTCTGGTGTGGAGAGAATATATTTAATTTGCTTTTAAACTTGTAAAATTTTACTACTATCATTAAATACAAGCTGTTTTGCTTATGAGTTTTTAAAGAGTGAATGAAATAGCATTGTATTTAGAGAAAAACATACTTATTCATCTATTGAGATTTTTCTGCAACTCCTGGCAGTGAAAAAAAAATCGAAAAAACAATTAAGAAGAATTAGCATTCCATTGTGTGCTTAGAAATTAGGTACCAGAAGGGTGTAGAAGTAGGTCTGAAAAACAGAGAACTCATGTGTCTGGGGAGAAAAAGTGATCACTTAAGAATCCATGGTGTGCATCTGAAAATCCCATTAGAGACTGTCAAGCTGCTTTGGTCAGACAAAAAGAATATGAAAGGAAACCAATTAACACCGATGCTTTTGAGTGCATGGCAATACCTTCTAGTTCTTGGTTTACAGAGGAGAATACATTGAGTGGGAATTATTTTGATACATTTGCATTTGTGACTATAAGTTAAATTCCATATAAAGAGATCCAGCAACTACAGAATAGTGACTACAGCCCTTGAGTCCCAGTCCAGAGTCCGGGATGATATTGCTGGTTCTGCAACTGATCTTTGTGATGACCTTGACCAGATCACTTCTCTTTGTAAATGTTTCATGTACTGAGTTTTGTTATATCCTGTTATTTCAACATACCTATATATGTTGATTGTAAGCCTTTAGAGTCCTCTGAAGAATGGCTTATTCACTGTGTTTGTACAGTCTGCAGCAGAATGAGCCTGTGATCTTCTCTAGGGAGAATTTAAATACCATAAAATCATGCAAGCAGCAGAAGGACCATGACACAGAAGGGGGAAAAATCAATGGGATTTGGGGATCAAGGAATTTTTAACTCAAGGAGTTTCAAATATATAGTTTCCTCTCACTGAAATAGCTCCTAATCTGATCCAAAAATTTTATCTATTTGCTCAGCATGTTTCCATGTCTGTGGAACAATTCATTTGCAACAGTTACACATTTTTATAGATTTTTTTCCGAACACTGAATAGTAGGTCTTTAGTATTGCTAAAAACCCCTGACATTCTTGGTTTTTAATTAAGGAGTAAAGAGCTGTGGAGTCTTCTGCCAGAAACATGGTTCAGAGTACTCTGTGCTCAAGCATCAGCAATCAGAAATGATGTGTCAGTCCTCTTCAGGGCTGACTGAACCCTTCTTCACACCCTTTGTTCTCTCCATCATTCGTTATTATCCAGCGTGGCCAAACATTTGGTCAGTGGTTGAAATTGCCACTCTGCAAGTCTCAAGGAGCCATTCAGGCAAGGATTATGGGGCCACAGGCACTGTCTTCATATGTACAATAAGTCCATTGTACAGTCACTTCTGTTCTTGTACTATAGAGTAGGGAAGCCTTAGCTAGATAGCAATCTTGTTATGACAGTAAGGTGTCCAATCCAGACCAAGGGATGATTTTCAGACAGCAAGTTCTCCCAGGCATCCATTCCCTGGGATCTGTGCCTTTGTACCTACAGGGCTGCCTGTCTTGGGCAGGCTCCCTATATTGCAGCAGGTTACTGTTAATCCTGAATAGGCACTGCCATGCAAGATTCCCACGGGGTGGCACCCAAGCCAGGCAGAGCCACAGGCTGTAGTTCAGGTGGCTTGGAAGCTGAGATTAAACCACACCACTTCCAGAGTGTTTAATAACAGATAAGGAGCCTTTTACTAAGGCAGCATACCCCATTTCTTTCTTTTATGTTCTCTTTTTGGAAGGTTAGTGGTTACATCTAGACTTTAATTTACCAGCTATTTAAGTATTTTCCTACTCACTATCATAAGAGTGTTCAGGGAGAGCAAGCCAAAGGGAATGAAGACCAAGCTGCAAGCTCACTACAATCTAACAGAAGATCATTTTGTTCTTGACTTATTAATAGAGAAGAGAAAGGGATTTGTGTACTATCTAGTTAAAAAAAATTGTTCTGGTATTTATCAACCAGCAGCAATTTTTAAATTATCTACTGAGAAATAGTTTAGTTGGATGAATTTATCTCTGTTGTACAATCCTCGAAATAGCCTAGAAGATCCTAAAAGAAGTGGAAGAATAATTTTTGCATTTGTAGGTCTCAGGTGATGATTAGACAGAGTCTACAAGCACTTTGATAAAGAAAAATGAAACTCTGATGACTACATGATCAGACATCATGCTCTTTCTGCTTGGCTAGTTAACATCCTATTTTCGGTGCATAAATTCTACATGGTACCCTTTAAAATGTACTCAAAAGCATGTAACATTCATTCTTCTCTCTTTTCCCCATGTTTATGGACCATCTTGTTGATTCTAAACAGAGTTTCTTCAAGCTGTGGTGAAACAGGACCAGTTTAGAAGAGTGAAAACACAATGTGCTTCCAGTGGTTCACCCGAGAAGTGTTTTATAGTTCACTAGTGAGCAGAGGTGTATTCTGGGTTCTGCTGTCAACATGAACCTGTAAGTTTTGCACACTCATTTTATAGTCACATATTTCGATGCTCAGACTTAGGGTTTTACTATCTCATTAAGTTTCTTGTGTGCATAAGAGCCCATTTACACTTCCAATAGGAGGCCCTTATTTCTATGAGCAGGTAATTCAGCTGAACAGCAGCAATAAAAACCCAAACCACATAATCCTGTACTCTAAACTCCAAACAGATACACCATATTCTTGTCAAATATACTGCTTTCATCTCATAAACAAGGCTGTATATCTTGCAATATCAAAGCAAAACAACAGTAGGACTGCAAGCACAAGTGCCTAGACTCAGACTGGGGACACCTGTACTGGCACACACGTGGGTTTTCAACCTCACTGGGTAGCTAGTTGGGTCCAGACTTGAAAATACCTATCTGTAAGGTGTCATTCTCCACTTTGTGCACATTTAATGAAGAAGCACAGTTAATGACTTTCCAAATGATCTTTCTTTTGACTTTTAACTTTCTTTTCTAAGTGAAGGTTAATGGAAGAAATAAATGTTAATACATTGAAAGATTAAAAATGTGATGATCATTAGAAGGTTATGAAAAACACAGGCAAAATGTGAAACCCCAGTACAATAAATAATGCAATAAATAAAATGAAGCTGTGTAATCCAAAGAACACCAGCCACAACAAAAAATCAAAACAAACCTCTACCTTATTGCCACTTCATGATTTTTCTCTCCTGGCATAGGCTTCTCACCAATGTGAATTTATTCTCAACCTCTGCAATTACACGTTAATGATTTACTCCAGCTTGAGGATCTAGATTAAGGTCTTCCTAATTCTCTTATCACTAGGTATTTCCTGTATGGAGAGATCCTGTCCCAATTACATTTGATGTAAAGACTGAAGAAAACAGCACTTGCAGGTGAAAAATGGCACGCAGGCCTTGCCCACTCACTCCATTGGACTTAATTTTGGTTTTCCCGCCATTCTCTACCTATTTTGCATCATTTGGTCTGATTAACTGAATAACATTAGATCAACCAGAAAATCCATCTGATTTTTTTATTGCATTTTTAATCAGAATATATATTAGTGATAGAATTTCAGTTTGAATGAAAGGGAAAAGAGCTGTTATGATCTTGCTCCATAGAGAAAAAAGTCATATATGCATGCTAATGACCAGGAGGTGTTGATTAGCATCATACTTTTATTTCACACAAAGATGTGTGAACCTGTCATAACCAAACTCGTAAGAAAACAGAACTTGCCTCATTTATGCATTTGTTTATTAAAGTGAAATAGTCAGCAGTTTGCCTAAAGTCAAACTAACAGACCATCTTCTAGCCTTGCTGGTCAGGGCAAGTGAGTTTGGGATTGCATCCTTCTTGTCTTTCCCCTCAACCCATCCCTGCCACCAGCCTGCCTGCTAGTCACTACATTACAGATTTTGCTACCTATTCAAATAAGCACCTATAGAATTAGCAGTGTGAATGTTGCTCAGGTCTCCATTAGCCCATTGGGGTACAGGTTGATGGCTTGGCAAACTGCCCTTATTCTCAGAAGCGAGCAAAAGGCTGAGCTGATCAATTGCTCTGGAACAGCCAGAGAGGAGAAGCATCAAAATAATTCAAGCAAAT
>NW_008685657.1:12500-16459 GCF_000695815.1 Acanthisitta chloris | reverse complement strand
CCACTTGCAAGTGTGTGACAATGGTAGGCTTTTGAAATAGTTCCTTTTTGAATGCATAGAAGTAAAATTGCCATCTCAGCTCTACTTTGTCCTCATTTTGTGCCTGCCCAAGCCGAGTTTGTTTCTTTAATGGCAGGGTAAGTGTTTTCAGAGGCAAATCAGAGAGTCAGCTGGAGTAGCTGAGGAAAGGAATTCCTCTTCTTCAGCTTAAGTGGGCAACTGTGTCGGTAATGGGTATTTTAGATGAAATGTGTGGTTCTGCATGCTTGTTTATGCTGTGTTGAAGATCCTGTTATTGCTTTTGTTGGTGGATAATTTCATTTGACAAAGTGCTGCAGCTTCATCTTTATGTATGGATTTACAAGTAGAGCGGGAAGCATAAAAAAATAATACAGAACTGCATATGCAGAGTCACAGAACACGATTAGAACATTCAGTAGTTCAAAAATGCCAGAATAGACAATTTTAATCTTTCATAGTACCTCTGTACTTGTAAAGGTTTTGCTTTTGTTCATGATGATAAACATCAGGAAATCAAACTTACTGAAGAACAGAATAAACATAGTTTAAAAAACTTGGTTGCATGAGAAAGCAGAATATATTGCTCACATTTAGCCAGCATTCCTGTGAATGTGTAATGTGTTGTCAACATCTAGATTTTCTATTCTTTTACTGCGTTGTTAAGGAGTAAACTGAAGCCTTTATGTAGTACCCACCTATGCCTGGGCTAAACTATTGTTTGTATGAAAGGTGATGGGACAGGGTGAAATGTTGCCACCCCCCAAATCATTAATAGCACCCAACAAGTTTTAAAGAGATACTGGTTACTTTGGTTTTACAAGTTGCTTTATGCTTTCTCTAGTTTTTGGAATATGCTGTAATTCTCAAGAATTTACCTGACACCTGAGGAAAAAAAGCATAATGAAAGCATAAAAAGTTTTCTTATTTAGGGATTCCAGCATTTCTTTCCTGAAACATTTTAATGAATATGATAATATCATCTGAAGGAGGAGCACAGCAAAACCTTTTCTTTTCTTTTCTTTTCTTTTCTTTTCTTTTCTTTTCTTTTCTTTTCTTTTCTTTTCTTTTCTTTTCTTTTCTTTTCTTTTCTTTTTTCTCAGGTAAATGAAATTTCTTCTGGTTCGTTGTCTTAATTAATTGGTCCTACTGACTTTACTAGTCTTTGAATGCCACTTCTAATTTTTCCATCCCATGGTTGCTGCTTGGTCTCAGTAATGTGGCTTTCCTTCTCCACTGGACTTTATAGCTTTCTTCTACTATTGGAAATCATTCAATCTGCTGTATCTTCCCATCCAATTAATTTAGCAAGTATCCCACCTACTGAGAGGGGGAGGAGAGATATGCTAGTTCATATCCTTTCTGAATCAATGATGCAAGTGGGCATGTGGCCTTACAATAATTACTAGAAATCAGCACGTGTTGGGATGACTTTTTTACACATTCCAGTAATCAATGAGATAATGTTATTTAAATATTTACTACCTTAAAGAACATAAAAGTTGAATTAAATTCTGAAAGGATTACTACAGATTTCAAGTAAGATGTATCTACTTCTCAACAAAAAAAATTACATTAACTGGCCTGTCAAACATAAGAATTATCTTACAGTGGAATTTGGAGTGGCTTCTTAAGTAACATCAGTGTGGCAAAAACAGAACAAGTCTTGAGATAATAACCTTACCAAATTTCAGGAATCGCTTTTTACTTCATACATAAAACATGTTGGACATTTTTCCCATCTGAACACATATTTAAATAAACAAGATGGCAGAAATATAATGAAAGGACTTTTCCAGCAGAAGAACATCCATAGAGGAATGATGTCCTGAAGGTAAATGGAGGGTACAGGGGGTGGCTGGAGAACCTCTACCACTGCCCCAGTACTGCAGCTTGCTCTCAGGAAAGTTCTGCAATTAGTGGCCATAAAAAATTACCCACAGGTGAACTCCAGCATCTATTGAATCTCATTAACTACCATGTGATTCAGCTGGATATGAAGTTTACCCATAGGTTATGAATTGTGGACTCAAGCATAATGATGATATGGCAATAAAATACCCTTCTTTCACTAAAACACTTGGGTTGTTCCCAACATCAGAAAATAAAGATAGGACAAAAAGGTATGTATGACATAAATATTTAATTTCAGTGCCTGCTCTATATTGTTGTATAATAAACAAAAAACGGTCCTGAAATAAAGTCCATAGATCTGGCTGTTATGTGAAGAATAGGTTTCCCTTCTACACTGTAGTAGATCCAACTATTCATCATGCAGGAGATAAGAAATCTGACAAAAGGAATCAACAGAAAGACCTTGAAAATCTAAATCTATTTTTCCTTTCTCAGTATGAGACTTCTTTAAAGACAGGAAAGATGCTACTGAAATGCAAAAGCTAGGCACTGCTGCTTGATCTTGTTTTGACTCAGATCCACACAAAACAAGTTATTGTCAAGCTACTTATAGATTTATATACTCACATAGATACGATTATTAATGTCATTGTATTAAAAAAATTACAATCTCAGTTTGATAGGTACTAAGGGGAAAAATTAGATAATATGACAATGTTTATATGGAATATATGAGCTGATTTCTGTTAAAAGATTAAAAGCATATAAATCATTACAGTACAGCTTTATTTGTTTGTCAGAGATTTGCTATGAAAAATGTATCAATGCTGTAAATTTTGGTAAATACCACCTATGCTCAGCTCCCTGTAGTAGGTGTTCTAGACCTCAGATGGTTTGGAAGCCATAAGAACCTGCTGAAAAACTCATGACCACACAATTACTAATACACGCGGTATTAAAAAATAATTTTAAAATTACCCTTACCTTTTATATTTGCTTCAGCTTTAATATTCTCATAAGATTCTCTCCACCTGTGTCATATCAGACCTAGATAGAGCAACGTTAAAATGTTCTCAAACTTTAGTAGTATTTTATCCCTATTTTCTCACAGAAATATTACATTTTGATTTCCTCATTCTGATCTAAGGTACTTTCTATCATTTAGCCTCAGACTATGTCTATGCCATGAGAGACAAACTTCACTTTGATACATTAGTTAATATATTAGTTTATTTGGCTACATATTCAAGGTTGTTTGCCTTTGGGGATCTTCAAAAATCTTACCTAAATAAAGAGTATTCACTGAAATTATTTAGAGCCACACTCTGCTTTTGATCTGCATGAATAGTTTCCACAGATTTTACTGATGTTTCAGGTATAGAGTGTTAAATTGAACTGTAGTAATAAAAGCATCCCCTTTCATTACTGTTTGACTATACAATAGACAAAATTTCGTATTATAATTCTTAAAAGTTTAAAGATATTTTTTAGCCTAGCAGTTTTTCCTTCCCCCCTGCTTCCCTGCCCAATATAAATTTCTTGCTCTGTTTTTCCTTCTGATTCATTCAATCTTCAATAGCTTCAAGTAGAAATGGTAAAACTTGTAATATATATCTTAATTTATATTGCGACTAGTAGGGTGGTCTGCCTTGTTTCTTGTGGGCCCAGCCTTTTTGCTGCTTAGAAGAAATAGTAGAAAGGTTTTTGGCAACAACTAAGTAACATATACAGCACTTACTGTAACTAGAGCACATTAATTTTTGTTTGTTTTCTTCAATTTCAGTGGGTGAGTTTTTGTTTCTCTTGATTCTTAGAGATTTAACATTGACATATGCATCATTTTGTATTCCATAATGTCTCAGACATGCAATTGAAGTTAAAATACATCTTTCAAGAAATATATTGTAAATGACTTTTGGCAGTCTGCTAGGGGACACCTAGATAACATTCCTCATACACATGGTTGTGCAGAGAGCATATAAATAGCTCGACATTCATCTGAGATCATAATATTCTTGCTATTTATGCATACTTAATTCTAAGTAAAAGTTGAGTTTGAAGGAGGATAGTTGTTGATTTTAGGGTCT
>NW_008685657.1:0-2500 GCF_000695815.1 Acanthisitta chloris | reverse complement strand
CACACTGCCTGACTCTCCTTGCAAAGTTAACCCTGCCGTAAAGATTAAAAACAGAAATTGAGCCTAATCTTCTATGTCTCACTGTTGCAATGTTTCTAGCAGACACCTGAGGTTTGGAACACTCCAGGGTGAGCTGAGGTCATGCAGTATCTACTTCAGCATAGAACTTACTGAATTTGAAAACAACTATTAAGACCCATAGGCAACAAGGTGCTTCAGTCTCCATCTGAATTTAACTGTATTTGTTCTTATTTGTTGGGAGATATGTTGCAAGGGAACATGGGTCATTTAGAAATTACTTTTATCACTGAAAAACACTTGAATGATGTCTTCTGAAAGGGAGTGAAAACCCATTCATCCCTTTTTAAAGCAATACAAACTGTGTGCCTTGAGATTTAACGTCCTTTGATAAGGTTTGTTTTTCACTTAGTATCTTTTTTCAAGCATTTGTAAGTGTTGAAGAGAACTTCTGAACTCTATTTAAGCTTCAAATTTCAGATATTTTCTTCAAAATTGTAAGTGACTATGTTTATGATGGAAGTCTTCAGTGATTTTTAATTGAGATATAATGACTTATTATCTCCAGTTGCTTAAACACTATTATCACAATATTCTGTTCCCTATGCTGCTCCCACAAAATCGCATTTTGTGCACCAGTATACCTACATATTCCTCCACCCATAGTGTCCCTCAAGAATCCATACTAGGGCCAACATCAATGTCATATACAGTGGGATCAAGTGCACCCTCAGCAAGTTTGCCAATGACACCAAGCTGAGTGGTGTGGTTGATTTGGTAGAGAGAAAGGATACCATTCAAGGGCACCTTGACAGGCCTGAGGGGTGGGCCCACATGAACCTCACGAAGTTCAATAAGGTCAAGCATGAGGTCCTGCACCTGGGTCACAGCAATCCCCAATATCAATACAGATTGGAGAATGAAAGGATTGACAGCAGCCCTGCAGAGGAGGACCTGGGGATATTGGTGGATGAAAAATATGGACATGAGCTGGCAATGTGCACTTGTCACCCAGAAAGCTGATCGTACCCTGGGTTGCATAAAAAGAAGTGTGGCCAGCAGGTTGAGGGAGGTGATTCTACCTGCCTCTGATCTCATAAGGTCCTGCCTGGAGCTTGCATACAGCTCTGGGGTCCCCAGTACAGGACAGACATGTACCTGTTACAGCAGGACCAGAGAAGAGCCACAAAAATGGTCAGAGGGCTGAAACACCTCTCCTATGAAGAAAGGTTGAGAGAGCTGGGGTTGCTCAGCCTGGAGAAGAGAAGGCTCCAAGGAGACCTTCCAATACTTAGGGTAGCTTGCAAGGAATCGGAGACTTTCTACCAAGGCCTGTATTGAGCGAACAAGGCACAACTTTTGTAAACTTGGGGAGGGTAGGTTTAGATTGTACATAATGAAAAAGTCTTTTACATGAGGATGGTGAGACACTGAAACAGGTTGCCCAGAGAAGTTGTGGATGCCCCATCCCTTGAAGTGTTTAAATTCAGGCTGGATGTGGCTTTCAGCAATCCAATGAAGGATATCCACAGCCATGGCATGGGGTTTGGACTAGAGGACTTTTAAATGTCCTTTCCATTCCAAACCATTCTGTGATTCATTGCTATGCTTTCCTTTCCATGCTTAAAAACTTCTGACTGCAGAACTTTTTTTTCCCAAATGAGTTCAGGTCCTTTAAGTGTAGTGTACAGGTTGTTTTCATTACACTTCTGTGATTGGAGTGCAGCCACTGTACAAACAGAGAGGATAACAAGAAATATCCATTAAAAATGCACTACACATTAAGATATTATTCCTCTTGTGCTGTAATTTTTTGTATTGACAACTTCTTTATTTTAAAAGGACAGTTCAAAGATTATTTTGATTACTAACCTGTAGAAAGATTAATAGCTTAGAAGACTAATCGGGATAAAAAATTTTCATTTTGTCAATTATACTTTCTAACAGATTAACAGTAAATCAATACTAAAAATCAAGCAGTTCAGTTGTCCATACGAAAATAAATTTCATAGGCTTTTTTGCCAGAAGCATAAGAAAGTTTCCTGAATTCACATAAAACATTGCCATCAAGGCACCTCTTTTTGGAAATGTAAACACAAGGAATAACACTCTTGAAACTAACATTTATCTCAACTCTAGAGTTTGTTTTTCAAAATCAAAGGTTAAAAGGAAAAATTTAGGCATGTTGGTTAGAGATGTAAAGGATTTTACATCTACAGTATTTTATGTATGTTCTGAGGAGGAAGCAGCTATACAAAATATATATGAAAACCAGAAAGCTCTTATTTTTCTTTTCCATAAGCAAAAGAATATTTGAACACCCACCTTCTTAACTCCTGAATACATTCTTACCTTGAAGACTTTCAGTATAGCATGATATACCCCAAGTTATTTCTTGTAAATAGGAAGCAAAATATTCAGATAGGTATTTGTATGTAAATAACATGAAAATATGTATGTGTTTCTCTCTCTCTCTCTCTCT
>NW_008685656.1:0-1697 GCF_000695815.1 Acanthisitta chloris | reverse complement strand
CTTGGCTGCTGGCTGGGGTTAAACGACGACAAGGAGGAAGAGGCAGAAAAAGACCAAGAGGTAACCACTTGAGTCAGTCAGCAAGGCAGCAGCAACAATGACTGAGCTAAGTCCTAAGGGTTACTTGGATCATGCTGTACAGAGGGTTCCTGAGCTCAGGAACACCAGAGCACCAGCCCAGAGCCCTGTCAGGACACAGAAGCTCTTGCAAGCCAATCATGCGTGGAGGGAATGTTGCCAGGAACATCTGCGGGAGATTTAGACAGCTCTGGGGAATGCAAGCGACCAGGTGCGCAGCAAACAGAGTGGGAAAACAGGGCTTGGCATGTCAGAAGGGTGTGGCATATCAGTTTGCACAGCACAGGTGGGTCGCAAAGGTAAGATGCAGAACTTAGGAAGGGAGTCATTACCCACCACACTAGAAGAGGATCAACTATGGTTTCCTCTAGGTTGAAAGCCACTGTCAGAAGAAATGTAGTGATCCAGATGGACCTCACACACCAACATTCAGCTGTCCAGGTCTCCAGCTGCAGTGAGTGCCTAAGCTTGTCACTGACGCCAGAGGGCAGCAGAGACAATATCTGTTTGAGGTGTGAATAGGTGGATGATCTGCTCAGCCTGGTGGCAAAGCTGAAAGAGGAAGTGGAGAGGTCAAGAAGGATTAGGGAGTGTGAGAAGGCTAGTTTGCTGAACTGTAACAGGTGTGCCCTGGTGGAGGACTTCCAGAAACAGGTGGTTGAGCTGCAAGAGACATACAAAAAGCTAAGAGATATCAGGGAAGCTGAGATGGAGTTGGATAGCTGGTTCCAAGCCCCTATGGTTGGGGAAACCACAGCCCACTGAGGAGAGGCCAAAAGCTGACACACTGTCACATATGGAAGAGATGGAGAGCATTAACACAGGGACTTGGGAAGTGGTAAAAAGACAAACCAACAAAAGGAAGAGAAAAAGAACTAATAAAAGGAAGGGGCTTCCTTCAAATCCAGACATTCCCACCCAGACGGACATCCCCACCCAGAACCGCTTCACAGCTCTGCAGGCTAATAAGGTGGCACCCAACACACTGGAAAAAGAGCCAGAGACAACTGGAGCTACCCAACCTGCACAACAAATAAAGAAATTAATGATTAGTTCAAGCAAGAAAAGGTGGTGGATGAATAGTAGTGGGTGACTCCACTTTAAAAGGCACAGAAGCACTCATCTGTCAGCCTGACCCACTTTTGAGGGAGGTGTGTTGCCTACTGGGAGCCCAGATCAGGGATGTTACTGAGAAGCTGCCAAGCCTAGTAAAACCCACTGATTATTGCCAACTATTAGAGTTCCATGTGGGAGCCAGTGATATAGCTGAGCAGTCTGGGAAGCATTAAGAGGGACTACGATGGTGTCCGTCCCACCACACTACCCGCGGCGGTGGGGGTGATGGTATGGGTACCACACAACCCAACGTGACAGTGATGGTGGTGATACCGAGAAGCAGACTGAAAGCAGGAATTGGACAGTTAAAGCTGAAAGCATAAAGAATAACTTTACTGATAGCACTATTTCAGCTTGGTTGGCAGAATAGCGGGGATTGCATGGTGCGGATGCGGGGGGCTTCACTAGTGGTGTTGTTTTGGCTTGGTTGGCGAAACGATGCACCTTATCTATTAGGCAGTAGAACTAACTAGAGGCAAACCTTGGCAGTAGGAGGAAAACCA
>NW_008685655.1:0-15665 GCF_000695815.1 Acanthisitta chloris | reverse complement strand
AGGAGCTCCTACCAAACCCTAACATAGGAAAAAAATAAAAATAAAAAAGCCCTGGTAGGGCCCATGCACTTGAGATCCCAGGTCCTCTAAATACCTTACTGAAGGAGGAGACAAGGGAGAAATGTGAAGGATATTTATGCAGGTTCCTCAGGGTACAACAAAGGGAAAAAAAGAGAGGAAAAAAGATTGATCAGGTAAGTCAGTGAGCTTGACGTAAGGGTTAGGACTTGTGAAATGGATTAAAGATTATCTTGGAGACTGACAGGGGATGTCAGTGAAAGATAAGAGTTAGGAAAAGTCTGCAAGCTGAGGACCACACATCTTTGCCTTGGGTATAGGTGATCCAAAGAAACAAGCCATTTCAGTCTTCTGAAGTTTGCAGATGACTGGCAAGCACAAGGACAGTGGGGCAACACAGGAGAGAATGGAGGTCCAGATTTCTAATTCTTCAGACTTTGGATTTATTGTAACACACACACAAATTCAGGGTCACCTGAGGTATGTGTCTGTGTTCAAAGGTGTTTTGAAATAAAGAACACAGAGAAATTAATCACATGTTGGTAGCAGTTCTGTAATGTGGAAATCCATCCTGCATTTTTATAACAGTTCTCATGTAAATAGTAAAAATATGTTTCCTAAGTTTTTTTCTAATCTATATTACTTCCCTCTGGGGTGAGGTATAGTAACTGTCTGCAATAAGGAGCAGGCAAGCATTTAGAACGATTGTCTACATCTCAACAGAAATGAGACTTTAGGTCTTATTACTGCACCCATTGGAAGTGTGACACTAAAAATTATACATTTTATGAAAAACACCTCAGGGAAACTAGTGATTAAGCCATCATGCCATCTGAAATCAAAGGATACTCCTTCTCAGTAACACAATTAAAATCAGGTAATTGTAAAGTAGGGCTGCATTCTGACCACACTGTCTAGGAAATGGAGGTTGTGGTCTCTAGTATTCAACTAAGAAACTGGGCTAGGGTGACATGAAAGGGAACTCTGCTACCAAGTTTTCCATGGTTCTCTTCAATAGTATACCCAGCCCAATAGGGCTGTGCTTCTGCCCTGTGCTGAAAGCAAAGAATGACAGAGTAGCTCTGTTCAAGTGTATGATGTAATTTTGTACACACTCTCTAATATGTGTGTTTGTTCTCAGTAGTGTAGCTCTTTCATCCAGTGCCACCACTGTCTTGGTATTCCGTGCACATTCAAAAGCCAGTCCAATTTAAATGTACCCCTGTTGTGATACCTTTATTTCTCAAATACATCTTGAGTGTGTGGGAAGGAATCATTCTGACTTTTTGTTTTAAGTGGAATCTGATCTCTGTCAAGATCTCTGCTCAGGGCTTTCCATTAACAGCTTTTAGTTTACTAATCACTTCTTCTCTTGAGCTTCAGGCATTAACCATTTTTGCAATCAACCATAACACCTGAATAGGATCTTTTACACGTTAGATTGCTATTCTTTGCCAAGAGTGAAAAAAATGCTTGTTAAGTAGATGTCTGATGAGAGGATAAATTGTTACCAAAGGAAGTAAAACCAGTCATGCTGTAATATACCCACAGCCCATTTAGGCTGAAAGCAGCTGGATCTGAATGCTTCATCAAAAGGTGTAAAATTTCCCCAGTATAAATAATTGTATCTCTGTATTCCAGAAAATTTCTTCCTTATTCAAACTGATGCTCATTTTATGCCAGGAAGCTTGAATAGTAATAGCCTTAATGCTCCTTGCAGTAGCATTAATTAGGCTAACATTTTCCACCTATAAAATCAAAACCAACACAGTACAGAACTTTACAATTTTAATAAGAAAATCAAACAGCCAGTGGGATATGAGTCTCACCCCAATGCAAAACTCAATTGGCAGGATTTTTATGGTTTGCATGCATCCAGCTCTTAGAGAGCTGTTTTGATTTATTTAGGTGTTGGAGTAATAACCTCTGCAGAAACATCAGATGTGCCCCTTTGCCCAGCCTTCTTGTGGCTGTCATGGGTGTTTAAACTTTGCCAAACACACTGTTTTCCTCTTGAACCAACATGTGTGTTTCTGTATTAACTATCACACTGAAGCTTAACTGTTGACCCACTAAAATTGGCTGTTCATGGAAACAGCTTATTTCCAGCAACAGTCTTCCAGTGCTAGTTTTGCTGGGTCCAGTTGTCCCAATGTGATGTTCCTGACATATCTCTGTAGATCACTCCTCCTTGATAGAGAGTCCAAGAATACTTAATGAGCTCAGGAATGGTTCACGGATATCTGGCAGATGTTATACCTGAGCTCAGATGCCTGTCTGCACTTCAGAGACCACAGTATGTAGGGCCAATGCTGAGGCAATGCTGACATATTTGCCTGGACTCATGTTTCCTTGAAGTGGAAGCTGTTATTTCTGTATTGTGCCCTGGGGCATGTCCCCTAGAACTGGGATTTTCCCATTGCCCAGAAAATGGAGAGCCACAGAGCCATATGGGATACTTCACAGGTAGGGAAAAGAACAGAGACAGTTACTTGTAAGTCTTTAGGTCATCTTCCCTTTAAACTTGCTGCCTACCTCTAGACTTCCCTGAGGTTCCTCTGTGCAGTATTTCAGCCTCTTGCATTGTCTCCTAAGAGAGACAGTGACCTGTTCTGTACTCCTCAGTCACTGAATGCCTGATGTCTTGCAGTGCCTCCATTTTGAGCACAATATACTTTAGATACTTTCTAAAAAATGTTAAGAATGCTGGTTTTACATCAGATTTACAAGAGAATTGTTAAAATTTCAGCCAGGACAAATAGATTCTTGGCTCCTGTGTAAGCTTCACTGGAACTTGGATAGGGAAAAGCATCTAAACACAGACTTGGATGCTTTCAGATGTTTCTGATGTGGCTCAAACACTCAGGCATTGTATAGAAGTACAGTATTAAAAAATGTTAAGAATGCTGGTTTTACATCAGATTTACAAGAGAATTGTTAAAATTTCAGCCAGGACAAATAGATTCTTGGCTCCTGTGTAAGCTTCACTGGAACTTGGATAGGGAAAAGCATCTAAACACAGACTTGGATGCTTTCAGATGTTTCTGATGTGGCTCAAACACTCAGGCATTGTATAGAAGTACAGTATGTTAGTTTAATCTTGGCTCCTGTGTAAGCTTCACTGGAACTTGGATAGGGAAAAGCATCTAAACACAGACTTGGATGCTTTCAGATGTTTCTGATGTGGCTCAAACACTCAGGCATTGTATAGAAGTACAGTATTTCCTGTTAGTTTAACAGAGACTACTAAAATATTGCAAAATATTTTGTAAATCAGAAATGGGATGACACAATTACAATGCACTGCACGTTCATAGAGGCTAGAATAATCTGACACTGATGTCTGGGCTGACCCAGGGAAAAAAGTCCCAAGATTAGAATTTTAACACATAACAAGCTTTTGACATGCAAGTTATTAATGAATGGAATGCAGTACATGCTTACATGTAGAGTATGTTTTTCTGGGCTGGGGCCTGATACTTAGAGAATCCAGATATCTAGCTGTTTGGTGCAAGATCAGTTAAAGCTGCTGAAGCCTGGTATCTCTAATTATGTAACTAAAATGAGATTAATTTCATCTAACATGGCTCTAATCCTCCTCTCTTTGAAATTAGCCAAGAACTGATAATCAAGTAGAACTATCCTGTTTTATTAATTGGTAACTAAGACATTCAGAGATTAAGAGTAAGATTTTCTAAGTGATGGGAGCTCTCCAACTTTTCTCCTTTTAAGATGTCTGAGAATTTTACTGCAGCATTTGTCAGTGCCAAAATACTTCTGAAACCTCCCTGCATTGCCTTAAACTCACTCAGTAGGTGCAGAGCACATGAAGTATTGTGTTTGTGTCCTCTGCTTGACCTGGGCATGATTTCTGTCTCTCAGAGTACACACTTCCTTGGGTCATACAATGTCAAATACATTCCAAAGGAAACAAATAAAACAGTCCCTTCTGCATGGATTAAACTCCTTTTGCTTCCACCTTTCTTATCCTCTAAAATTTTAGACTGGGAAACTGCAATCAGAAAGGATCCAGACATAATTTAAGGGGGATTCCTTTAGTGTGTGCAAAATAGGACAAAATTGATACTGGATGTGATTTTAAATAGAGGTCATTGAAAAACAGTGGCAGCGAACTGAGAAATTAGATTATTAATTAAATGAGAAATATGAAAGGAGAGAGAGGAAAGAGTTGTTTAATGGAGCTGATGCTGTGCTTTATCCAGTAGAAATTAATAGATCATTTGGAATCATAGCAATCTGTTGCAGATAAATATATACTTCAACGATTTAAAAATTTATTGCTATATGCCTAGAGCAGTAGCAAAGAATAGAGGCTATGTGTGTATGTGTTTGTGATTGCAACAAAAGTAAACTCATGGACAGGTATACTCTGCAAAGCTGAGGTCACTATTTTACTGTGAAATGAAATTGTTGCAGGTTCTGCTTCAGGACTTTGCATTCCTACTTAATGTTTTGTGTATGTACTGAACTCGAGCACAAGTGCTATGAGGAGAGGCTGAGGGAGCTGGGCTTGTTTAGCCTGGAGAAGAGGAGACTCAGGGGAGACCTTGTCACCCTCTACAAGTACCTGAGAGGAGGTTGTAGTCAGGTGGTGGTTGGTCTCTTCTCGCAGGTATCTAGCAGTAGGACAAGAGGGCACAGACTCAAGCTCTGCCGGGGGAGGTTTAGGTTGGATAATAGGAAGAGATTTTTTTACAGAGAGAGAAGTCAGCCATTAGAATAGGCTGCCCGGGGAGGTGATGAAATGGTGATATCTACTGGGTCTAGCCTTTTTATACATAGCACTATAGTGAATCTTGTATTCCTTTGGACCTTGGCTGCCAAGGAATTTGATGTTGAGACTGTCATGCTATATCTCGTGGGACTTGCTGTAAGAGGCAAAGGGGCATGGTGCCTTCTGTGATCCTGCACAGAGGAGATATTACCAAAGTGCACATGGGGAAGGGAGATGGGAGAGGCAAGAACAGTGAGGGAGGAAATATACAGACATTTAATCAACCCCCCAAATTTTTCTAGTGTACCAATGGCTGAGATATCACTTGAGAGGACCAGGAAGCAGAGATATAGCAAGGTAGATCTCAAAGCTTCAGTGGTCCTGGGTTCCTGCCCTATTTTTTGATGAATATATGAAGGATTTATACAGAAGAGCATCCAAGCAAAAATAGTCAGGCCAGCCTATCACCTCCCTGTGGCCACCTGGCTCTCAAACTAGGTAAGAAGTACTGCAGAGTAGACCCAGTGGCCCAGCTGAGCCAGAAATATTACTTTCCTTGTCCATTTGACCAAGTATATTGAAACTATCACCATTAGCAGCATGACCAAATCCTGACAACACAGAATTCAAACTGGTAAAAGCAGGAGCCACTGCAGAACTGGAAGGTAAGAGCTTCCTCCTTCTAGACAGCTGGAAGGATGACTGGGCTGTTTTATCTCACAACACTTTGTGAAAGCAAAACTTATTAATGCCTTCTGACTATCAAATCTGTGCAATGTCAGTGAAATGTTGAACACCTCATCGTCCTCGCAATAACAAAAGGGGAAACAAAGGAATGTGATTCTATATTTTGTGGTCCTTTCTCCAGATTATTGAATTTGCTGCTATAATACTCTTGCCCTAACAAAGCTTTAAACCAGATCAGGGATTTTCATTTTAATTTGTCATGGTCTTCTTGCAGAGTTTATTCAATTATTCTGCCCATCAATTAAGAAGATTTATGAATATGTTTTCTATTATGTGATCATGTTTGTCAAGTAAATTATTCATTAGTTTTCCCTCAGACAGCAAATTATTTGTGAACCGTCATTTTCCCTTTTGTTTTTCAACCTGCTTAGACTTCTAAAATTGTGACAGATTTTGTATTTGATGAATGTGGATTGTTCTTCTTCATAACTTCTTACATAACCAAATACACTTTTATAGGCTATCAGATTTATAGTTAAGTCCAGTTGAACTTAGTAATGGACACATCTAAGACCCCAAGTTTAGTCTAAATTATTAGCACGTATTAGGTTTTGCAAAAATGAAGTGTAGTTTGATGTTAGGTGGCATGTGATAGCTCAATGAGTGGTAGTCTAGCCTTAAACATAAAGATATGAAATACCATTGAAGAAGGAATGGACCTTAACTGTCAGCTTGCATAACGATCTCCCTAACACCAGGCTGCTGACCCAATTTTAATTTCATGGCTCCTGTACAGAGATTCCTAGGGGGTTGAATAACAGAGACTGAAGGACATGTTCACCTGCAATACTGTGGTAGTTCAGGTGATCTAGAATTTTCAGTATCTTGATTTAAGTTGCTGCCTCACTCAAGTGGTGGAGAGTGTGTCTTCTAGATTAAAATCTGCAAGATATGTGACTGCAAGATACAGCTACAGGACAAATATAATTGGGTTGTTGGTAGCAATGAACCAGAATGTCTGTCCCTAGGATGCCTTTAATACAATTACTAATCTACTTTGTGGAACTCAGCAATGGAAGGTAAGAGGGTCAATAACTTAGTCAATAATACAGCCAGGGTTTGTCATACAGGAACTTGCATTAATGAGTGTTGTTATTTATCTGCAATCATCCATGTGGTGACCATCCCTGGAAGTGTCTGAGGGGTGTCTGGATCTGATGCTGGAGGATATGGTTTAGGGTTTAGGAGTTACAGCAGAGTGGCAGACTAATGGTTGGATTCGATGATCTTAGAGGTCTCCTCCAACCCTGATGATTCTATGACTCTATGATTAGCTATTGGTCTCCTGTCAGGTCCTAGGGGACAAGTACTTGGCTTGAACAGGACATGGTCATCATCAACACTTAATTGCTGGCATGCTAGATGGAGGTGCCATATGGAGTTGTGGTGGTAAGTCTAATTTGCCCTTTTTATGCATGTAAACTGTGCTGAGCCCCCAGGTAGTGGTAGGGTGCTACGCTGCTGGCAAGAAGGAAGAAAAAGTGGCCTGGTACAAATAAGTCAGGAGTGAAGAAAAAGAAAATGGCTGGACTCAATTGTGCCTATTCTGCATTTGACTGATGCTTAATGCATGTCCCAAGCCCCAAACATTTCCAATAATTTAGTTGTTTCTATTGTTCTTGATACAACTATTGTTTTTCTGTTCCTTCATGGTTTTGCAGTGGGCTGAGTCTGTTTTTAACCTCTACTGCCATGGAATTTATCTTCAGTGCTCATATGAGAGTGTTAAGAGTATGACATGGGTGTGCATGTGGAAATGATCTGTAATCTTTAGCCTGCAATAGCAAAACTCTCTTATCTCAGGGTGAGGGAGGAGGGAATGAAATTGGATTTCCTGCTCCTCATGACAGTTTCTATAGCTGCACTGTGGTAGCCCCATCGGGTATGATACTACACAGCTAACCTAAGCTGCTTTTCTAATTGGGGGCAGCTGCCAGTTTCTCTTCAAAACTGAGCAATGTGAAAACTATGTATAAATTTTGTACTTTCCCTTTTGAATTATAATTTTCTGACTCACCTTATGTAAAGTTTTCTCAATGCTTGTGCCTCACAAGAACAAACTCCAACTCATGGATTCTCCCTCCCTAGAGGTATTCAAGAACTGTCTGGACACAATCCTGAGGTCTAGGATGACCTTGTTTGAGCAGGGAGGTTGGACCAGATATCCTGCTGTGGTCCCTTCCAACCTGGCTGATTCTGTGATTTTGGCTGGAGAGACAGATGAAGAGTAAGTGATATGGTTGAAAATAACTGACAGTGAATTGACCAGGTACAGTGTGTCTTGAAAGTGCAAAATAGACACTGTGTTAACCCAAACTCTCACTAACACGTTCAGGGCATTGTCATAATAGGAGCAATCAGATATTTGTAGCGATGGAACATGAGACAGGGACATGCAGCTTGTAAATCTGATTGATTGTACTCAGTTTGGTGCAATCCATGGGGTTATTCTCTTTCCTGTTTCTTGAGACAGTGTCTTTTGGGGCTTGTAAATGTGAAGAATGAAGAAAGTGCAGCTCATTCTAGATATATATCCTAAGCTAACCTCCTTCCTCCCTTCCTGCCTTCTTCTCAAATTATCCTTGCTTTCACTTGTGTGAGGTGAGAGTGAATCCTTTGGCTTATCCCTTCTGTCTCATGCTATTTATTGAGAGTGAGAGCCTTCCACCTTTTTTACTGCTCTTTTATGTTGCTATGGCAATGGTGAGGCCCATGCTTCTTGTCTGGTTAAATGTATTTTTAATTGCTTCAATAAATGTGCTTTTAAAATATACAGTGAAAGCTAATGTTAGAGTTATAGTTATGTTACATCACATGGAATAAAGGAGATAGAAATAAATATTAATGAAAACTTATTTCTAACTGGTTTTGAAGCTGGTGATTTAGCTTTCAGCACTCCACCTTTCAGGCTGTGGCAGGGCTAATTGCTCTGGGTAAACACTTGTCTTCAGCTGAAGCCATGGGTAAATAGGATTGGAAAGATTGCCTGTGCCACTGAATTCAGTTCCTTAGGATTGCAGGTGACTGTAAAATAGACATTTAGCCTAGAGTGATGCACAGAGCATCTGGATCACGTGATGTTCTAGAAAAATATTTGGAACATACTTCAAAATTCTCTAACAAATTAAAAAAATTCATGTGTGGAGTACTGTTAGGAAGAGGGCAAGAGACAGGGCTATTGCTAACTTTCTGTATTTCCATGATTATCCTACCCTAGAGAGCACAAGGAAAGCATGTGTCATGGCAATGAAGTGTGGTTTTAAATGCCTCTGGGAGAACATTTTAGTGGCAACTGCTTTTGTTCTTTTCACATATGAAGAGTGAAATATGAGTTGGAATAGAGGGTGTAGTTTCATCTTCTGACAAGACACTGCAGAGATTGGCAGTGGACGTGTACACTCAGGTTTTATATCCAATAGTTTTTCCTAACATTGAATTGTGCAAAGGGACAGAAAAGTGATGCAAAATCAGTTTGGAAGTAGGAGAAAACATCCTGCAGCGAAAAAGCTACAGAATCAGCATGTTTGGATTATTAAAAAAAGCTTTAGAGAAAGCTTGGAAAGAGTAAATAAATATCTTCCTGAGGGGAAAATACCAGATGCCAAAAGGGCCTTCTATTTAGCAGAGAGGGGACTTAAGACGAGGCACATTCAAATTGGATATAAACCAGATTATTAAACTTGAAGACAGACTAATCAGACACAAAGAGACTCTCCAGCAAGTCTTCATATGAGGATTGGCACCTTTCTAGAGAAGTCGTTCCAGCCTTGCATAAGCTGATGGGCAAAAAGTGGCAGCAGAAGGGGAAATTCTGCAACATTTTATATACAGATATAACTACACACATTGAAGACAGAAGTGGTGACTTATTTGGTCTTTCTGGCTCTAGACTGTGAACTCCAGGCAGTGGTCTGTGTGGCAGTACTGAACTTTGTGTTTATAAACTTCTTACAGAAAACTTCTTAAAATAAAAAGAGTAGAAACCAATTATAAGTTCTTTTTGAAACCAATTATAATTTTTGTTACTAAAGCTCTGTTAGATTCTAAAGCAATTATAAGAGAATTTGAATTTTGAACATAAGTGTATAGTGGTTTGCTTTGATATGTGAAGGAAACATGGTTTCTAGTAATGGAACAATGACAGCAATTAAACTTTGCAGTGCACAAAATGTTTGTAAACGAGATAGAGGATGTGTTTTGGTTGCTAGGGCCTTGATATGTCATTAGTAAAGTCTGCTTGAATTTGAAGTTTAACATGACCACCTTTGCATGGAGGACATATGAAACACAATTTTTAACCAACAGATAAGCATATTAAGTAGATGAAATGCCAAACTAGTGGACACAGTATACAAATGTGTATGTATGTCTCATATTCTGGAGACAAAAATGTTCGGAAAAAAGTTTTGTAATGAGAAGAAATTTTGCATCTCTTCACCATCTTTTTGCTGGTACCAGCATTTAGGCATGTAAGAATTATGCAAAGTTTGTCTTTGTGAGAAGTTTACTATATTATTTGCTACAAATAAATAATCTATTTATATAAAGTCATAGAATCACAGAATATTCAGAGTTGGAAGTGACCTATGAAGATCATCAAGTTTAACTCTTGGCCCTACACAGAACACCCCTGAGAATCCCCGAGAATCACAATGTGCCTGAGAGCATTGTCCAAACTCTTGAACTCTGTCAGGCTTGGTGCTGTGAACACTTCCCTGGGGAGCTGTTCCAATGCCCAAACACCCTCTGAGAGAAGAACCTTTGTCTAATATCTAACCTAAACCTACCCTGACACAACTTTGGGCCATTCCTTCAGGTCCTGTCTCTGGTAACCAGGGAGAAAAAGTCAGTTTGCCTCTCCACTTCCCCTTGTGAGGAAACTGTATACACCGATGAGGTCTCCCCTCAGTCTCCTCTCCTCCAAACTGAACAGGTCAAGTGACCTCAGCCACTCCTCATATGGCTTCCCCTCACCATCTTCATTGTTCTAATTAATGAAATTAATTATTGCAATAAAAATATATTTATATAAGTAAATATTTAATAATATGATAAACTTCATTTCTGCAAAGTGTTATTTCTTTGTCTTGGTCATGTCCAAGTTTATTAACTGAAATGAAATAAAAATACTAAACTTGTGTTATTCTACAGAACTACAGTGTTTCTTCTTTAAGAATTTTTGTGCTTTCCAAAGGTTTAGCAGTGTTAATCTTGAATAATTCTTAGGGTCTGGTGATATTATAATGTAAAAGCAAAGTTAACCAGTTTAAAAAGTTTTAATGTGAAAGCATATACCATCTGTTATAATAATTTAATAATTTTTATATTACCAGTTAGATGAAGCAGCCTAAATAGTGAGCCGTTTTAGGTGATTTGCCAACTCACAGCCTGATCGTGCTTCCCCGTGGTGCTGGCTGCAGCCAGCCAGGTGCTGTGGCTCCATCCTCTGCTCTTGTGGAAAGCAGAATTCCCTAGGCAGTGTGGCACTCCCAGTGAGGGTTGGGATTGCCAAGAAGAAAGAGCCATTTGTGACCCACCCAGGATCCCCAGTATAAAAGAGATGTGTGAAGATGCTCTAGTAAAATGAGCTAACATGA
Organism: Acanthisitta chloris; assembly: GCF_000695815.1. Lineage (NCBI taxonomy): Eukaryota > Metazoa > Chordata > Aves > Passeriformes > Acanthisittidae > Acanthisitta > Acanthisitta chloris. The sequence continues at coordinate 4,568 of NW_008685655.1, read as the reverse complement.
TGGCTGCAAGTAGCTAATGTGGCATTGAACAGCACCAGTTTGATGAGTAAGACATGAGCTATTTAATTTGCATTGAATCATTGCCTTGCAGCTTCATCCTAACCCCTAAAACCAATGTGTTTTTAATAAATCAGAGGAACCAAAGTGGCAGGTAAATCCAGTGGCTACCTTGAAATTTGCAGCCTGATCCTGGTAAAACAATTCTGAAGCAGGTTGAATAATTAACAGTGAATGTTTTGGAGATAAATTTAATCTTTCATTTCATAAATAGTCTATCAAAACATCAGGAGATTTTCAGACTTGTCTTTTATTACCAATTATTTCCTGATTCCTTTCAGTAATTTTTCATCTGCTGTATAGATGAGATTGCAGATCCTTTGATGATCAATTCAGGAGTAATAAAAGTATATATGTATTAAAGTAAAGTATACCTTTAATGGTGAACTGCTCTTCCCAATTAAATCTCTGCCTTGCTCTGAATTATGTTAATCTACTTCATATCAATTTTAGAATAAATGCATCTGCTTATTAGAAGTTATTAAAAATGAATATGGCATATTTATTTAGGAGTAAAACGTATGGACAAAATGTGTGGATCAGAGATTTGGGCCTAGACAGGCTTCTGATGTTATCTAACTGCAAGAATGCATGAACCCCCATTTTTTTAATGTCACTGCTTCCTCATGTGTCAGATAAAAACACTGATGATACTGTCATTTTTTCTCAAACACTTTGAAATATATAAGTGGATTATATCCTGTGTGATTTGTTCCTGTAGCTGATGCTCTACATCATAACCTCTGGGACTCAACTACATGAACTGGATCCATTTTTTTTTAATGGCAGACTTTCATTGCAATTGTTTATTTTAATTTCTTAGTGCGGTCCATGTTTGTAAACCGAAATTTGAAGCCTGAAACCCAACTTGCCTGTCCAAAGAGATTTCTATTTTGTGAGGTTTGTGATGTCTACTTCAAAAGCAGAAAACAAGACTTGAGCACCTGGGCCCAGTTTCTGCTAAAGACAATAGAAAAACTGGTCTTTCTGTGTTAAATGTAATCAGATCAGACAATTTGATGTGCAGTTGCTTGGATACTTGCAGAATACTTTTACAGAGCTGTTATCTCACTGAAAAGTATTTATTCATCAAAATGTTCTGTAAAAGAAGACTGACAAAGTCAAAGATAAATGAAGAGGGCTGAGAAAGTCTTCTTAAGCCTTTAACTATTTGGGAGATGTGACTTGGTGAAACTCAGCTCACTTGCAGTGAGTAGTGCTCTGTGTCACAAACTTAGTGCTTGCAAACATTTGTTGACTGCTTGGTTAGGAGCCTGAGTGCGGTTATGAGGATCCTCTGGGGCTGTGGTAATTGAAGGTTATGCCCTCCTGTCTACTGACACCAGGGAGTGGGCTAAGGGCAAAGGGAAACAGAGCCCAGAACTGGTGCAGTCCATGCTGCTGTGTTCATAATAAGAATAAACAGAAGATTTGGGTATCCAGGGTTTTTACTCTGATGCGACTGACTGACAATAAATTCACCTAAATAAAAAAAAAACAAAAAATCAACCACAAACTTAAATGATATTAAACCTTGACCACCATTATTTTATGGTTTTGATATTATTTTATTATACTTCTGCTACTCTTTCCACTTGTTCATTATTAACAGTCACAGTTCAGCAGTGTTCTCACACTTAGCCCTTTTTACCTCCCCTCCTGCAAAACCAAGCAGCTCTCTCCTATTTCTTCCTGCTACCCTATGTTAATAAATAAACCAGCACACAAAATGTCATTCTTTTTGGACTGGACATTACTATCTTCTGATGCAAATTAGCACTACTGAATGTTTCAGTGCAAGTAACACCAGCCCAACATCAAATTGGGCTGTGGAAACTCCTGTTCCTAAGCAGTGTTGTTGCTAGACTTTACACAGAGAGGTACCATGCTGAGGGCAGGCAAGATGACTCTCTGTGTGGGTCCCAGTTCACTCTCTATGATGTGCAAGAAAAACATATGATTTAAATTAGGTGAATACTAATAACCTGGCAAGGCTGAGCAACCCTGGAACAGCAAGCTGTGGTTGCACTTGATCAAAAAAATTTGTCTCAGGTGGACTCAGTACCCACCATTCTTTCACCAGTACAGAGAAATCTAGTGTTAGTGTCACATGTCAATTCTAGCTGTAGGATCTATACTTGAAAGCAAACAAACCAAAGCCCACCAAACACCTCTCGATTACCTTGCTAAAGCACATAGTTTTTGGCTGAGCTGTGAGTCTTGGGATCCAGACAGAAACATCTATTAACATTCTGAAGGCACATTTGTTAACTGCAGAACTATTTCACTCAGTGTCTTGACTAAATTATCTTTATACAAATTACATTGTTTCCCTAATCACCTCGGGTACTTCAGTTGGAAGATTTCCAACTTTTCTGCGTCAAATAGAAAAGCTTCACACCAAACTTGCTTTGGAAGATGCTTGGAGTAAAAGGCTGCTATTTCAACCTATCCCTGTGAGCCCACCTGTGGGCCTTTTGTTGTCAGAAACCTTGTTTCTTTCTTAGCTCATATTTGATGTGATGGAAAACTTGTGAGAATAGGTAGTGTTTTTCTAGCACCTGAAGCACATTCACACTGGATTTAGCCATTACACTAAACCCTTGCCTATACCTAATAAGGAGGTGCAGATGGACAGGTCATGCCAACATTCCCAGGGCTGTTATGTTTAACAGGTGCTGAGGTGCTGGAGTGGGCTGTGTCAATGCAGATCAGTTTATACAGCCTGCAGCATGCATTGTTGCCTTCTTCCTTGGCCACCTTGGCTTCAGGCAGGGATGAGGTATTTCCTTGGCTTCAGGCAGGGATGAGGTGTTCTCTTTCTGTCTGCGTTTGTTGACTTATGCAAACATATGATGATTGAGTTATTAAGTTAATTTCAACACAAATGTACTGATTTCTAGATTCAAGCACAAAGGCAGACCCTGAAAAGATTGGCTTCTTTTTTAGCAGAATGCTGAGGTCTCTCTTGCTTGAGGGACATAGAAACCTAGACTTCCAGCATTTGAATCACTGTATTGCCTACTACACAGGGGGAGATGTTTTTGACTTAGATGTTTTCATCTTTATTTTAGAACTAAACTGCTGTAGAACAAAGACAACACTTCCAGGGCTGAGGCATACACGACAGCTCTAGGTGACCTGTTCCAGTGCCTCACGGTTAAGATTTTGTAACTCATATCTAATCTAAATCTACTCTCTTTTAGTTTGAATCCATTCCCCCTTATCCCGTCACTACATGCTCTTGTCAAAAGTCCCTCTCTGTCTTTTGTGTAGGCTCCCTTTAGGTACTAGAAGGCTGCAATTAGGTCACCCCTAAGCCTTCTCTTTTCCAAGCTGAACAAACCCAATTCTCTCAGCCCTTCCTTGTAGGAGAGATGATCCATTCCTGTAATTGTCTTGGTGGCCTTCTTCTGGACTTGCTTCAACAGGCTCTTGCCCTTCCTGTTCTGGGTATCCCAGAGCTAAATACAGTACTCTAGGTTTCAACAGAGTGGAGTAGAGGGGCTACTCATGATGTAGAGACTGGACCATCTCTCCTATGCAAAAAGGCTGAGAGAGCTGGGACTGTTCAGTCTGTAGAAGAGAAGGCTCAGGGGGATCTCATCAATGTACATAAATACATGAAAGGAGGGTGTAAAGAAGGGGGAGCTAGGCTCTGTTCAGTGACAGGACAGGACAAATCAGTGGCAGTTCATCTGAATTCAGACCACACTTATCAGACTGGGCTCTGTAAGGTATCTGGTTGTGGGATATACTTGGCTCTGCACATCAGGCTCAGGAAGAGCATATATATATATCATGATGCTGAGGCCAGCTGAGATTGCAGAACATCAGCACTGCTACATGGCCTCAAAGTCTCATACCTCTAAAAGCACAGTTGACATTGCTGCAGAAACGTATGTTCTGGGCTAAGACTCCAGGTTTCCCTCCCTCACAACCCTACTTTAACCATGCAATGATTCATCTTCTAACCCATTCATTACCCAAATGACCCTATAGCAAAAGTTTTGTGTTAATTGCTGGCAGCAAATTCTGAGATCTGACTGCTGACAATGTTTTTAAGGGATAGTGTAGCTACACAGGTGTATCAAGATGTCTTTGGAGATTTATCTTGGATATGAAAAATAGGATGGTCTGGGAATCTGGGCTGACCCATTTAGGGAATGGAAAAGAATTTGTGATTGAGAGATGTACATACAGGGATATAAGCGTAGCTCTGTATTTTAATGCGAATGAGTAAACAGTCAGCACTATAATAATCTGTAAGGCATTTGATCCCAATAAACCATCTTAATCCTTAGGGCTATTCTGGCAGTAAGAGATAACTGCACAGAAGCAGAAATGTTCTTAGCATAAAACTCACATATCTGTGTTTACTGTGCCTGTTAGACAGTTTCAGACTTCTCTCCCCTCCTTCCTAATACTGATGAGCACTTCATCTGTACATTCTGCTAGCTCCCTACTTCACTAATAAGAGCCCTTTAATTTGGATTTTTAATTTTTAATTT